>NW_027601285.1:207299-245648 GCF_053455715.1 Rhinoraja longicauda
TCTATCAATCGCTGAGACAACCCCCATATGCAGGGAATGATGCCACATCCGAATAGACACATCAACCCCATCACAACTACCACTGATGTTAGGGCTGATGTAAAGATGTGCTTCCAGGTGTCTACCCCAGAGTTCTCGGCCAATTCGATAGACAGGGAGGTGAGACTTGCTAGGGCTCTTGACACAGACCCATCAGGAGCAGTGTTGTTGGGGATGTAGGTGCAACATTGTTCCCCAAACATCACACACACCCCCCCTTTCTCAGCCAGGAGCATGTCCAAGGCCATGCGATTTTGCCAGGCCATTAGGCTGGTAGCTGTCAGTTGTTCCGCTAATCCTTCAACCGCATCTTGTTGATTGTAGGTCCACATTTTTATTAATTGTGGACCACCAGAAGAGTATGGACTCAAAGCCTGCAGCTATCTGATTTTTGGCTTTGAATTCATAGGGTACCCCTCTTGGCACCCCTATTGCATCTATATAGATGTGTGTGTCAAATGATCCTCTCACCTCTCTCCTTTGTCGTCGGCCCCCTTCATTGAGTTTGACCGCATGCTCTACTGCTATGGTGAAGGGCATCATTAGTTGTGTAAGGGTACAGGTTCCCGTCCATGACCCTGGTAGCCGGGGCCACAGGGTATCCTCTCCGCACCACCACCAGACATCGGCTCTACTGTCTATCTGCTTTCTCAGCCAGGAGCTACTGAACAGTGACCCCTGTTCCTCAGCTGTTATGTTATACGTCTGATCGCAGTTTAGCACCTCCCCCATTTCCTGTCCATCTGGGTTATATCTTGTATAGCACTCAAATCCCTCCTCCCCTAGGGGAATGGTGAATGGCGGAGGTCGAGGGACTTTGGCCCTTCGTGTTGTTGTTACTAGCCGGGAATAGGTAATGGTATTTCTGGCAGGTCTCATTCTTTGGTAGTATGGGATTCGTGAATAGTTGTAGTATGCATGACACAGCCCCAGGTGTCCTACTCCAATTCAGGGGAACTGGTACGGGGACCAGCTGAGGCTTAGCTCCGGCGCAGGCGTAGCAATTGGTTTGTTGCATACTTCTGGCCGTGTACATCATCCAGGTAAGCCAGGTGTTGGTTCCCTTTCCCCCTGTTGGTATTCCCTCCCCATACAATTGCATTAATTCTATTTCTCCTGTTACTATCATTATATTTAAATCCTTAGGCTCATATTCCGTGGTGACATTGCTGACTACAGGTGGTGCTGGGGTTGCCCAGGGATCCCTACTCTGACTGTCATCTATCTGGAACATTTCCCCCTTATCCTCATATTTTACCATATATCCGTCCCGTTCTACCTCTATTTCAAACCTCAGGCATGCGTCCTTCCCTGTTCTGTCTGCACATATCCAATACCTACCACTTTCCTTCATTTGAACCCTCTGTATGCTTACATATACACGTCCTGGCAATCCCTCATTTGGGTTTTGATATACTTTCCACCTATCAGTTTGATAGGTGGGCTTATGCCACCCCTCTCTAGATGAAGTGAATACCTCGTGCCAATTTTTACAGGGATGGGTGCATACATACATCCTATGACCACACCACCATTTTCCTTCACATACATCAAATGGGATGGTGGTGGCCCTTCTATTCTGTGGTATAGTTATTTTTATGCATGTTACATTACTCACAACCTGGATAACCACCCAGCACCCGATCCACCACCACAAAGTCTTCATTTTCCGTGCGGGGTCTTGGTGAATACCAAAGTCAATGGCTCCTTTCATCCACGTGCCGTCTACGGGCTGATATTGTCTGGTGGGGCCTCCACGGGACCCTTAAATCGACTTGCGTGTGTCCACCCTTTTTCTTTTGTTCGTACTGCTGTCTCGGTGGTTAATAACACAAGGTAGGGTCCAGTCCACCTAGGTCGCAACTTTTCTTCCTTCCACGTTTTTATTAGTACCCAGTCTCCAGCCTTGACTGAGTGAATCGGAAAATCCAGTGGCGGGCTCTGGGCCAATAATCCTTTAGTTTTTAGTTCTGCAAGAGATTGGGATACTGCCAGTAAATAGTTCCTTAAGAACACGCCGTTCCCTGGTATTGTTGGGATCCCTTCTATCTTTCCTAAGTACGGGAGCCCGAATAACATTTCATATGGGGATACCCCTATATCTTTCCGAGGTGCCGTTCGGATTCTTAACAAGGCTATCGGAAGGCACTTAGTCCAGGGGAGTCTCGTTTCCTCTACGAACTTGGTGATTTGGGTCTTCAAGGTGCCATTCATTCTTTCCACCTTTCCGGAACTCTGGGGATGCCATGGTGTATGCAATTTCCATTCAATTCCTAATGCTTCACATATCATTTTATGTGTTTTAGAGGCAAAATGGGTCAATAGACAATAGACAATAGACAATAGGTGCAGGAGTAGGCCATTCAGCCCTTCGAGCCAGCACCGCCATTCAATGCGATCATGGCTGATCACTCAATCAGTACCCCGTTCCTGCCTTCTCCCCATACCCCCTCACTCCGCTATCCTTAAGAGCTCTATCCAGCTCTCTCTTGAACGCATCCAACGAACTGGCCTCCACTGCCTTCTGAGGCAGAGAATTCCACACCTTCACCACCCTCTGACTGAAAAAGTTCTTCCTCATCTCCGTTCTAAATGGCCTACCCCTTATTCTCAAACTGTGGCCCCTTGTTCTGGACTCCCCCAACATTGGGAACATGTTATCTGCCTCTAATGTGTCCAATCCCTTAATTATCTTATATGTTTCAATAAGATCCCCCCTCATCCTTCTAAATTCCAGTGTATACAAGCCCAATCGCTCCAGCCTTTCAACATACGACAGTCCCGCCATTCCGGGAATTAACCTAGTGAACCTACGCTGCACGCCCTCCATAGCAAGAATATCCTTCCTCAAATTTGGAGACCAAAACTGCACACAGTACTCCAGGTGCGGTCTCACCAGGGCCCGGTACAACTGTAGAAGGACCTCTTTGCTCCTATACTCAACTCCTCTTGTTACGAAGGCCAACATTCCATTGGCTTTCTTCACTGCCTGCTGAACCTGCATGCTTCCTTTCATTGACTGATGCACTAGGACACCCAGATCTCGTTGAACTCCCCCTCCTCCTAACTTGACACCATTCAGATATCAGACACCTCTATCTGAGTCTATTGTTTCCACAATCCCATATCTGAGTATAATTTGCTCCAATAATACCTTGGCTACCGTCTGTGAGGTGGCAGTTACTGTAGGGAATGCTTCTATCCATCTCGTGAAATGGTCTACTACCACTAACAGGTATTTCCATCTCTGTATCCGGGGCAACTCGGTGAAGTCTACCTGTATTCTTTGGAAGGGCCTTATTGCCAATGGTTGTCCTCCTCCTGGGACTGCTCTCATGATTTTTTTGTTGATTCGCTGACATATTACACAACCCCCTATGACTTGTTTGGCCATGGTATACATCCCACGGCAAGCGTAGGTCCTGAGGATGGTATCACAGAGGGCTTGGGTTCCCCAATGGCTTTGCCCGTGCAACCTCCCTAATAACTCCCTTATAATTTCTTTGTTCAATAGCTGCTTTCCATCCGGTGTCCACCATTTCCCATTTGGGGTACGCCGGGCTCCCATTTCTCTCATGTGTTCCTGCTCTTTTTCACCAAAGATAGGTATATTTTCCTCGGGTTCCCTTAAAGGTATCAGTGACATCATTTCTACCGTCTGATCTGTGGCTGCTCTCTTTGCCACCTCATCCGCTGCCCTATTTCCTCAGACTTCCAGGGTGTTACCCTTCTGATGCCCTGCCACATGTGCTATGGCTACCCGTTCTGGTTTCTGCAAGGCCTCCAGTGTCTCTCCTATCAATTGCTTATGCGCTAATTCTTTCCCCCGAGCTGTTATCATTCCTCGCTCTTTCCAGATCTTCCCAACGGTGTGTACTACCCCAAAGGCGTATTTTGAGTCGGTATACACTGTTCCTTCCTTTCCCTCCAATAGTTCCAAAGCTCTCATTAGTGCATATAATTCACAAGATTGGGCTGACCAACTACCAGGCAGCCTGCCACTTTCAATTTCCTCCATAGTTTCCCCATTCACTATACCGTATCCACTATGTCTTTTTCCATCTATACATCTGGAGGACCCGTCTATAAACCATCGGCCTCCCTCGGCCAGAGGCTGTTCCTCCAGGTCTTCCTGACGGGTAGGATCGGAGTATAGTATGGGGACATACATGGTTCCAATACCCCGTCCTTCAATAAATTCTCAATGATTGGTTGTAAGCCTTTTCGTCCCTCGTTCGAAATGGGGTACTGTCTTACTCGTACTATGTCTGCACCGTCCTTTAATGCTATCTGTAGAGGGGGTATTTGCAACCCTCCTCGGTTTCCTTCCTTAGCCCATACTTGGTCATTAATTCTTTGCTCGTCCTCCTTCCTTAGAGTATACAACTGGACCACTACCCTTCCCTCTACCGGTGCTGTGCCTATTCCCAATTATATTTGTAAATCTCTGCCCATTAAATTTACACCAGCCTTGGGTACTAAGATCAGGTCCTCTACCGCCTCCCGGTTTTCATACCTTACATTCACTCCTCCTATCTCGGGAGCTACCATCATAGTTCCCCCTACCCGGTAATTTTTACTCTCCCTTGTCCTGCCTCCGTACCTGTTGGTACTTTGGTCACACTTGATCGCTCCGCTCCTGAATCTACCATGAACACCGTATCTTCTCCTTGGGGTCCTATTTTTAAATTTACCAGGGGCTCCCTTCTATAGTCCCTCGACCCCAAGGACGAGAACCCCTGACCCCCCTATTTATTTTCCATCATACTGTACATGCGGGACTCCGCTACATGCTCAGGGCACTCCCTTTTGAAGTGTCCTTCCTTATTACAAAAATAACATTTTGAAGGCCCTGTCCTCCAACCTTGTCCCGTACCCGTATTTCCCCGGCCCCTGCCGTAACATTCTCCATATCCCCCTCTTCCACGGCCTCTGCCGCCTCCTCTTCCTCTGCCTTGGGCGCAACTCCCCCGCCGTCCTGTACCTCCCTGTTCCTTGTCTACTACTTGCTTTACTGCCTGTAACATAATCTTTGCCTTTCCCTTCTGTTTCTCCTCATCCCTCCGCACGTACACTTTCTGGGCCTCCGTAAGCAACTGAGGTAGTGATCTCTCATTCCAATCATCCACCTTTTCTAACTTTTTCCTCACATTAGGCCAGGATTTAGTCACGAAATTGGCCCTGAGCAGTTGTTGTCCTGCCTCTGATGCCTGCTGATTATATGCCTGTGTTTCTGCGTTGCTGTCTCCCTCATACTCCTCATTTGCTGCCTGACGGGTCCCATAAATCTTTCTGTCCCTGAGGTCCCTGAGGTCCTGCAACCTTTTGATGTCTGCTTCTAGTTCCCGTGCTTCTTGCTTCATCCTTTCCTTTTCTCGCTGCCCCCTTCTCTGTCTATATTCCTTTATGTCTTGCTCATCATTCCAAGTTGTGACTTCTCCCTCTATCTCCACTATTCCCTTTTACCAAAGGGCACTGCTTTGTTCCGTCCTGGCTGGAATAGGGAGGGGGATACCCAGGGTCCCATAGGCTGGGGTACAGAGTTGATTTTTTTCTCCTGAAGCTCCTGACTTTCATGCTGTTTTGGGGGTCTTTCACCCTTGTTTGGGGTGGTATTCTTTTCCTGCTATGCTTTCCTCAGCCTTTCTCCTTCTATTCTAAACAATTTAAGTACGTCTAGTTATTTTTCGTTTTTCGTTACTCGGGTTTCTGATTTATCCTTAGACTTATAGTTCTTAATTAACATTCCCATTTCATCACACATATTTATATAAAAATATAAATATATCAACATTTATATCAAAATTTATATCATATTTATATCATTCCGTGGGCCATTTCGTAACCAATTGTTTCGTCCTTTTTTTTTTTCCATTTCTCAGATTGTTTAATTTTTATTTTTATATCCTCTTTGGATACAGGGAAAATCCTACTTAGTAGTTCAACTGCAGTTATTTTATTCATTGTAGTCGTCTTATGTTAGTGCACTTGGTCAGTCGGTTTAAATGCAGTCCTTGTTCTCACTCCGTTACGTCTCTATAGTCACTGTGCTACCTATTACGCTATTTCTATCTTCTATAGTTCTACTATATTCCTTTAATATTTATTCCGAGGCATCGGCAAGCCTGTGATTTATTCTTCGCTTTCCCCTTACAAGCATAACAACTTTCCTCCAGATTAGGGGAAGCTTTTGAATTAACAAACACATTTAGTGCCTGCCGTACTCAATCCTCATCGGAGCCCAGTCGTGGCCACCAGACTGAACTCCCTTTTATTGGTTCCTTTGGCCAATCAAAATAACAGAACTTAATAATTTTTGTCTTCTCCAATCCCTGGGTTTCCCTGCCCCCAATGGCTCAGCATTCGCCCCAACGGACTATCAGGCGGAATGCGGGGGTTGGGCTTACCGCCCTTCCCCTCCCTTTTGGGCTTTCCGTTTTCACTGCCCATCCTCCCGATCGGAAATTCCCCTCCGATCTTTTATTCTCCCGATCGGAATTCCCCTCCGATCTTAGCTGTAATCGCCCGAGTAGTACTTAATAGTCAGTTTTCTTACCCGGGTCTTGTGCACAAGAATCACTCGATTTAGCTCCTCGCGATTTCCTGGTCCTCCCACTTGTTTCTCGAGTCTCTGGTCCAGGTATCACTCGCTCAAACCGCTGACGGCAAGCAAGGAGTCTGAGACCGCTGAACTCAGCGGGGTGCACCGTCCCTTCTTCCGTATACTCCCGTCAGCCGGCCGGAGTGGCGATCCCGGACGAGCCCCCAAGTTGTGAGATGCAAATGTGAGTGCTCACAATTACGATGCTCGAGACAATCTAGAGAAACAAGTATTTTATTGGCAAGTCTGCAGAATTGGGTGCCTTCCCTCTCAAGACACACCGAGGTCGGGAAAATCCCTTCTTTTTATTCACTTCACTTTACAATTGTCACATCTTAAATTCCTCCCCTTCGGGCTCCTTCCAATCGGAGCACTGAGGTGCACAATCTACCGTCATCGCCCCTGTTGCCTCCCACATCATACATCGCATGTACATTTAAATGAGGCATCTTGTCATGAGGGGCTTTTTTGCAATATTCATTTATCTCATTAGGCAGGCGCAGTACAGACGAGTTCATGCCCTCTCCCCTAGTGCTCTGGTCATCTTGCCCTCTCTCCTAGTTCTTTGGATATCTTGCCCTTATCCTCGGAATGTCACTATTTACTCTTTGGATATCTTGCCCTTATCCTTGGAACGTCACTAGTTCCTTGGATAACTTGCCCTCTCCTTGGAACGTCACTAGTTCCTTGGATATCTTGCCCTTATCCTCGGAATGTCACTATTTACTCTTGCGGTTCTTAGTCAGGTCAGCTATTTCTCATGGTCCTTAGTTTAAATCAATTAACCCTTTTTACTTCTCTCTCACAGTTTCTTCCAGGATTGTCGCGGATGGATCGAGCACTCGGGCCCATACCTCAACGTCACCCTTTTGAAAGACGAACCAAAACGCTGAAACCCAGAGATGAGGTAACGGTGTCTGCGACATCAGAGCTGGTTAAGACCCAATAGATTAGTCTGGTAATACCGAAGCTAATGGAGATCGAGGCCCTATTAGGGTTGTGGTTGGTGACAAATAGCATACAGAAAGACGGCGGAGTTGTCAAAGATCAACCTCACAGCTCAGGGCATCACGACACGGATTTCTCATTGCATTTCCAATGTGGAAATGCAATGTAGAAACATTTTAAAAGAAAAATAAGAAAAATCTGTGAATTGGCAGATGAGATATATTCTGTATTTTAATGGTATAATCTCACATACTGTTCCCCAAAACACTGATTGCACTGCGAGAGGCATAACGTACTGCGGGTATTGCCTACTAACATGGCTCCTTTGCGTACTGCACTTCAGTATAGGCTATCTCAACAGAGTGGTCCATCTTGTTCCTCTAGTATCTTTGATCAATACCATGTGATCAATACCTTGATCAATACTACTGACCCGAAGCTCGGCGGAACAGTCAGGCAATGTCGTATCTTGGCTTGGTGAAAGTGGAAAGACGGTGGCAGTTGAAGATAGATGCTCAGATTGACGTCCTTCTACTAGTGCACAACGGGGATTGATAGTGGGCCCACTGTCGTTTGTCATCTATGTTAAAGATTTAGCTCACAATGCTTTTAAAATGGTTTGCTGACGATGCAAGATCGTTTGCTGATCACATCAGGTTCAAGATGAACAGGGGAAATGGGACAAGGAATGTCTCAAAGTGCGACGTGTAGTATTTGGTAAACTACTGGGTGGTAATTATTGAAGCAAGTCCTCTAATCTGTTGGGAAATGGAAAGATGGACACTTCCTTGAAGAAGGTGGGGACTGCAGGCGGTGATATTCAGTGGCGAGAGGTTGGAGATCTCGGCCAATTGCGTGGCCCGTTGACTGGCGCACGATTTCAAAACTCGGCCAGGGACTACATTTGGACGATTGCCGGAAATTTACCGGACGTTTTCCGAGTATTTACCTGAGTCAAATATGTCATCAAGCTGCAAAATGTAGAGAAGATTTACGAGGATGTTGCCGGTACTCGAGGGCCTAGCCTCCACTGCCTTCTGTGGCAGAGAATTCCACAAATTGACATCTCTCTGGGTGAAAAAGTTCCTTCTCACGTCAGCTTTATATGGCCTCCCCTTTATTCTTAGACTGTGCCCCCTGGTTCTCGACTCCCCCAAATGGGGAACATTTTTCCGGCATCTACCTCGTCCTGTCCTTTTATAATATTATACGTCTCTGTAAGACCCCCTCTCATCCTTCTAAACTCCAGTGAATACAAGCCCAGTCTTTCCAATCTTTCCCCATATGACAGTCCCGCCATCCCGGGGTTAACTTCGTGAACCTACGCTGCACTGCCTCAAGAGCAAGGATATCATTCCTCAAATTTGGAGACCAAAACTGCATACAATACTCCAGATGTGGTCTCACCAGGGTCCTATACAATTACAGAAGGACCTCTTTACTCCGATAATCAAATCATGTTCCAGTCCATCTTCTCAAGACAAACCTGAAGTAGACCTCGTTGTGCACTGACCACTGCTGCCCTACTCTTGTATTGGCGCCATGTTCAGAAATCCCTGTCTGTTTCCCGACAGGAGCAACATCATTAGCTCTCGTCAGATGACAAATAGGAGGGATCAAGAGTCAAGTGTCAGGGAGGTTATATTGTCACATATCCCAAATCGAACAGTGAAAGTCTGACTTGCTGCATCACGAAAGTATATGCATACACAGTGCTAAAAATAAAACAAGATATGAAGAAACAAACAAGCAACAATAGTGCAAAAATATCAGCTTCCCAATTCTATGTGGTTTGGAGGTTGTCGTGTTTAATCGCCTCGTGGTTGTCGGGAAGAAGCTGGTGCTGAACCTGGAATTTTCAGGCTCCTATGTTTTCATTCCGATGGCAGGAGTGAAATGAGTTTGTCGCCTGTGTCACTGATGAAGCTGGCTGCCCTTTTGAGGCAGCAACTTCTGTAGATCCTTCGATGATTGGGAGCTCAGTACCTTTGATCTGCCCACTTACTTACTTATTGCAGCCTTCCTCGCTCTTGGGCCTTCAAGTTGTCGAACCAGACCGTGATGCAACCGGGCAACATGCTCTCCACTGCACAAGTGTAAAAATGCAAGAGTATTGACAGACCGGATATCCTTAATCTGCTCAGAAAGTAGAGACGTTGATGAGATTTCTTTATCATTGTATTAATGTGCCGCGTCCAGGAAAGATTTTCAGAGATATGCACGTCCAATAATTTGAAGATATTGACTCTCTCCACCGTCGTCCCGTAGACCTACATAGGATTGTGGGACCCTTTTCTTCCACTTCCAATGGCCATACACATTTCCTTGTGCATTCTATCAATGAAAGCAAGGCTGTTGCTCTGGAACTCTAGGCATTCTAGGTGGTGGTGTAACCCAGAGAGCGGATGCCCAGTGTGAGACAATAGGCATGGAGAGTTTAGATACCATTGCACACCTGAAGTTGGATTGATTGATGTCACCGCAGATAATGAACAGGGCATCAGAGTTTAGTCATTAAAGGTAGTTCATGACCGAGTATAATTCATCCACTACCACCTTACGTTTTGATTTGGGTGTTATGCGATCAAAGACGCGTTGATAGAGATGAAATGCCCCGGCAGGTAAGAGGTACGGCACTTAGTATTCCAGGTGGTGGCCTGAACTATACGTAGCATTCGTGAGACCAAACGTCGAGCACTGAGCGCAGTTCTGGTCTTCGAGCTATTGGAAGGAATACATTCAACTGAGAACGTCGGGGGGGGGGGGGGGGTTACATGTTGTTGCCTGGAAGGGAGGGCTTTAGACTTAAAGAGCGGCCGGACAAGTTGGAAAGCTTTCCACGGAGACTAGATGGTTGACCGGTGACATTACAGAAGTATATATCATCATTCGGGGCATAGGAAAGGTAGACGGTGCTGTCGTTATTCCAGGGTAGGGAGTCGAGAGCTAGATAACATGGTTTTCAAGGGAGAGGCGAGAGCGTCAGAAGAGAACTGAGTGGCAACTCGGTTACAAGTGAAGTTGTGGGTAGGTGGAACTGGGTTCCAGATGAAGCTGACGAGATGTGCTTCGATTAAAATGTACAAGATACATTTGAAAGAGTAGGTGGATAAAAATGGATGGTGGGCCATGGAGAAAATGTGGGGTTGGACTAAATTATTTGGACATATTGCTCGGCCTCGGCATCCGGTTCCAAAAGGTCCTTGTTCGTGCTGTTTGACTATAACTCTATAAATAGCATCGTCATTGTTTGACTGTAAGAGTCTCAGAGACTATGTAGGAAGTCAGCCTCTTATTGTGTTTACGCGGTGGGGCATCATTTAGAACCCACCTGGCCTGGTTGAAAAATAATTTTATTTAAAAAAATAACATTTAGTATTAATTGAAGCGAGCTGTTCGATGTCCTGATTTTGGCTTCTGAGCCAATGAAGCACAGAACCATATCTGGGGAATAAAATCCTGGGGATTATGAAATTTGGAGCTTTTGAATAATGGCGACATAAAGTGGACGGCAAGGGAACTGCAAACAAGCGCGGCCTCACCAACGTCTTGTAAACTGTGATATAACGTCCCAACATCTGCACTTAATACCGTAACAAATGAACGACATCGTGCCAAATCTTCGCTACCATCGTATCCACCGGGGACTCAAAATCCAGTGATCTGTGACGTGCACTCCTCGATCTACCTGTTCTACAGCGCTCCGCAGCGTCGAACCGATCACTGGGATGGACCTGGCCTGAATTACATCAATAAAGCAAATCACAGATATCGAAACTAAATGCCGTACGTTATTCCACCGCCCACTTTCCCAGCTGATCAAAATCCCAACGTCATTCTTAAAATGCATCTTGGCAATCTACCATCCCATCTGCCTTAATTTTTATTTGTAAAGTTAGTAATCATACCTTGCACCATCGGAATCAATTCGTTGGTATAGATGACAGACAGCAATTGTTCCACCGCTGTGTATGTCAATAGCCACGGACCTGCAGTCATAAAATGCCTGTAAAATTTACGTTCATGTGGAATGGTTAATTCGGTTTCTAGATTCCATGAAACGTGGGTGACTTGCTGTGTGTTCACTGTAAACCAGCATCTCCTGTTCCTTGTAACTACATTCTTAATCTCTATGGTGCGGAACAGAATATAAATGTTGAGCAGGGACGTGCTTTTTTCAAACGACAGAAATCAATAAATCACAACTAAACACGAAATGGACATTATATTAAAAGTGCATTTTTCAGGGTCTCTGGGTTGTCACGTCTTTTATTGTCATTGGAGCTATCTCCCTTAACTCAAGCCGAATGCTACCGCAGTAGCAGATTCACCTGAAGACATCAACATATTAGCAAAGCTGCAGGAAGCAGTTTCATTTGGATGAATTAATTGGCTGAATGTTTCGTTGATATCCTGGTACGTCTCTGCATTCTGGTTGTAAAATATAAAATGTGCATTTTGCAGATCCATTCACTGCAGTCTATTTGTGAGATTTCGATAAACTATCTTGAGATCTTCACATGCTTGTAACATGTAGCACGAATCTGAGTTCGATATTGCTTCCTGCATCGTTAACCAAGGACACTTGTTCACACTTTACATTTTCTCATTGGTTTCCTTTAGCGAAACAAGCCTTTGACTGTCGGTTGTGGTCAGAATGGGGGCTTTGGCGCTGCCTTCAGATCGCAGTATCTACTGATTTGGAAGCCACTCCGGACAATGAGGCAATTTTAAACCAGTTGTCCCTCTGTTTGGTTTGTTGTTGTCTTCACCTGGGCGTCAATTCCATCTCGTTGCATCATCCTTGCGCGGTGGAACACACGCCATCATTTCAACCGACCACACACCTTCTCACTTGTTTTTCCTTTAATTTTCTGTGCTTTCTATCGACGGTACTGGGTTCATACACTCAACTACACAAATTAAGGTCTTGGTCAATTTTAGGGCATCACATTAAATTATCATTTTGGGGAAGGTCTTTGTATATGGTAATTATGGGAGAGCACCAATAAATGTTCAATTAGGGGAGGGCAGCACAAATAGGGTTTTACGGGAACACCGTTATTGAAGCATGGCGGGTGGATAAACAACAAATATGAAATTAGCGAAGGGAAACAGTCAATGTGGAAATAGGGGAGTGCTCCTGCAAATGGGAAACCAGGAGAAGGCAAACCTACGTAGAATTGGGGGAGGGCCCTGCCTGTTTCCGTAAATGTTCCTACTTCTCTCTGTGAGTATTCATGTCTCTCTCTCTCCGTGTTTTCCCGTCTCTGTCTGCTGGTGTTCCTGCTGTATGTATGCTCCTGGTGGTCTCCATCAAAGAACTCCCACGGTGTGCGAGAGGAAACACACAGGAACATACGCCCATACACTCAGGTAAATATACAACACAATGAGCAAACTGGAGCTAGGAACATTCCTCAGCATTGAACTGTTCTACTGTGTCCCTTCAGTACATTCTATGTGTTCCCACGTCCAGGCTCGCCTCGTCCATCCTGTAGGGATTATTCCCTGTCGCCCTGTCCCTCGGCCACATTTCGGGAAATCTGACCACCGAGCTGTGCTTCTGCTCCCTGCCAACAAGCAACAATTGAAGCAGGAGGGTCCGATGCAGAGAGTTGTAACAAGATGGTCAACGGACGCGGGTGACATCTTACGCGACTTCCATGGTCCATGGTTAGGGATTTAGCAGCTAAACTGAATGAGTACGCCTCTGCCGTGACTGACTTCATCAACAAGTGAGTGGAAGACTGTGTGCCGCCGAAGTCAACGAGAGTGTTCCCCAACCGGAAACCATGGATGTACATTCACCAGGTCCGATGCATACAAGTCAAACGATCCCAAGCGGTAAAAGAAGCCACGCTGTGGTCTCCGCAAAGCCATAAAGGATGCCAAGGGGCAACAGCGGTACAAACCTGAGTCCCAGTATAATTTCTGGGATACACCGAGAATGTGGCAAGGTCTGATTAAGATAACTGGATGCAACGCAAATTCAGGCAACTTCATTGGTAATAGTGCGACCCAACACGATGAAAGGAATGCTTCCTAAGCTCGCTTCGAGTAGAAGGCCAACAGGGCGGTGACACCTGACCCTTCAGACTCCAGTGTGCCTCTCCCGAGGGTGACTGTAGCAGAGGTTGGATCAGCCTTCATGTGAGGAAACCCACGAAATGCAACAGGCCCAGACGGAGTTCCTGGCCGTGTCCATAGTAGCTGCACAGACAAGCTAGAGAGAATATTTGTCGACAGCTCTAACCTCGCCCGACTCTGTTCTCAGGGATCCACATGCTCAAAAAGTCCATCAACATTCCAATGTCGAAGAAACGCAAGACATCAAGCTTAAACTATAACCATTCAGAGGCCTTGACTTTCACCATCATAAAATATTTAGAATGGCTGGTTATGGAACGCATTAAATGCAGTCTACCCAGCGGACATGCCGTACTGCATTTCGCCCACCGTTATCACAGGCCAGCGGACGATGCCATCGCACTAGCCCTACACTCACCATTCAGAGCGACACCTGAATCAGACTCATATTCATAAGTTACAGTTACACCTTTAATATCATTATACCGTGCAAATCCATCACCAAATTCGCGGGATTTAGTGTCAATACTCATCTCTAAAACTGAACCCTCGACCCTGGACTCTCGACTTCCTGCCCAACAGGGCGTGGCTGTGTTCTGCAGCTGCGGCTCACCGGCAGTCTCTCTGTCTTTTTTTTGTTTTTTTGTCTATTGTCATCGTTTAATGTACGTTTTGTTCTATTTTTAACTCTGTGTATGTGGGGGGGGGGGGGGGGGGGGGGGGTGGTGGGAGGGGTGGGGAAACATTTTTTCTAATCTCTTCCTCAACGGAGATGCGACCTTTACCGTGTCGTATCTCCGTTCGCGCTACGGCCTAACATCGTGGAGTCGGCGGCCTCCAGCTGGGATCGACCTTGAAGACTCCGGTCGCAGGGCCTGGACTTACCATCTCGGAGGCTTCGGCCGTGGGCCCTGCAGACCGCAACATCGGGAGTTCGCAGGTCCCTGGCTGGCGACCGGTTTTTGGGAGCTCCAGCCGTAGCAGCTTCGACCGCCCCGAAGCGCGAGGTACGATCGACCCGCTCGCAGGCCCTTCATCACCCTGCGTGGCCTGGCCGCAGCACTTTCCATTGCTCGGTGGGTCTTAGGACTTTCATCGGCCTGGCACTGGGACTTTCCATCGCCCGGTGGGGGCTTCAAACAGTTGGGAGCCTCGATCACCTCGTGGCACCACGGGAGAAGAATGAGGAGGAGATAAGACTTTTCTTTGCCTTCCATTACAGTGAGGGTGTGCCTCGAGCAATCACTGTGATGGCTGTTTGTGTAAAAATTGTATCTGTGTGTCCTGTGCTTTTTGTTGTCTACTGCCGGACCCTGACGTGAGAGGACGCTGGCGCTGTTTATTCGCCGCTTTTCCGTTAGGATAGTTTGTCTGTTTGTTTTTATGTTATGATTGTTCTTGTAAAGCGCTTTGAGCTCCCGATAAGGCGCTATATAAAATAAATGCTTATTATTATTATAACAGACACCATTAAGTGAGGATAGCGGATAGATCGTCCTCTACGATAATCCTCAACACGGGAGTTCCGCAAGGATGCGTTCCCGGCCCCTTCTTTACTCCTTGTACACGCACGAATGTGCAGGCATGTAAAATCTAATTCAATTTTCAAATTCGCAGACGGCACCACCATTGTGGGCCGGATACCATATATTGATGAATCGGAGTACAGGAAGAAGATTGAGAACCTCAATGCCAGCAAGACAAAGGACATAATGATCGACCTCGGAAAGCCGACATACCCCAATTTGCATTGAAGGCACCGATGGAGAGACGGTTGAAAACTTCAAATTGCGAAGAGAAAATATTACCAACAACCTCTCCTGGGGCACTCATATTGAAGCAACTGCCAAGAAAGCACAACAGCGCCTCTACTGCCTTGGAAGGCTTAGAAAGATTGGCTTGTCCCCGACAACACTCACCAACTTCCACACACGCACCATCAAAAGCATTTCATGAGGATATATCACTACTTGGTTCGGGAATAGCTCCATCTAAGACCGCAAGAATTTGCAGCGAATTGTGGACGCAGCCAGGACCTCAAACGAACAAACCTCTCTTCTATTGACTCCATTTATACCTTTCCATGTGTCTGTCCAAATGTTTATTAAATTAAATTATTTTTGCCTGAAATGTAATATTGTTGCCTCAAGTACTTCCTCTGGCAGTTCAGTTCAAGTAGCTGACAATCCCTGTATGAATTCATCGACCCATCACTTTTTTTCCGGAGGGAAATAAAAAAAAACGGCGTATCGCGAAACCTCTGTGGGAAAATTAAAACGTATCTAATGTCAAAAGTGAATTATCTTGTCAAAGGCCTGATATTGACCAACAAATACATGGTGTGGTATCGTTTCGCGACACACACTCACGCAAATCCCGCTGATGCACCGCACTCTGCATTAGAGTGTCAACTACCTCGTCAGTGTAGCCGAACCGTGTGGCAAAATTAGTCCCTGTCTAACTTTCATTGCACAATAGAAATAACCAAATCTGACTACCTATTGCTACAGTCGAGTTGGTCGCTCTATTTCCTCAAGCTGTAGCTGCAGAAATGCCACCATCGACAGAACATGTCTGAACTAACTCACTTGACAAATAGTTCCAGATACCCAGCACCCTTTGAGTGTAAAGTCTTCCCTTCAGGTTTCTTGTGGTTTTTGCCTGTCTCACCTATAAACCTCTGATCACTGATTTTTCGTTCCACATCCTGGATAAAAGACCGTGTGCGATCACCCTACCTATTCTTTTCATGACTGTATACACCTTTATAAGCACATCCATGTGTGTCCCCACTCCAAGTTATAATGTCCCCGGGATGAATATATTTGTTGGCAATCGGAATGTGAATATAACATGTGGCCACGTATGGAAATGAATATTAGTCCCAGGTCATTTCGCTAGCTATGATACTGAAACCAGGAACAGACTCAAGCTTGCATTGTGCGTGCGCCCGTGTGTACCTGTGTGTGCTGGGGGAAGGAGTGGCTGTTATGTCGAAACACCCAGACCTCGGAATCATGTCCCCCTCTAAGAATGGATGCTCAACTTTATCACCAAAACTCCTCATTCAGTGACGATAGGTGACAACTCCTGCACAATAACTTTCACTTCGGAGCCCAAGGAAGGATGAGATGTGAGCCCGCGATTATACCCTCTTTACCCTTGTAACCGTACAGCCAATTTCGGCTCTAAGTATATCGACGGGTTTGCTGGATGTGCTGGGCCGAATAACGGACAATGAGGCGACGACGTACACGAACGATATGGAGAACTTAGTGACATGGTGTCAGCACCATAACCGCGCTTTCAATGTCAGCAGGACGAAGGAGGTAATTATTGACCTGAGGAAGCAGAGTGCAGTACGTGCCCCAATCTGCACCAATGTTACAAAATGACAATGATAGCGAGCTCAGGTTGCTTGGCGATAATAGACAATAGACAATAGAAAATAGGTGTAGGAGAAAGCCATTCGGCCCTTCGAGCCAGCACCGCCATTCAATGTGATCATGGCTGATCATTCTCAATCAGTACCCCGTTCCTGCCTTTTCCCCATACCCCCTGACTCCGCTATCCTTAGGAGCTCTATCTAACTCTCTCCTGAATGTATTCAGAGATTTGGCCTCCACTGCCCTCTGAGGCAGAGAATTCCACAGATTCACAACTCTCTGACTAAAACAGTTTTTCCTCATCTCTGTTCTAAATGCCCTACCCCTTATTCTTAAACTGTGACCCCTGGTTCTGGACTCGGCCAACATTGGGATCATGTTTCCTGCCTCTAACATGTTCAACCCCTTAATAATTTTATACGTTTCGATAAGATCCCCTCTCATCCTTCTAAATTCCAGTGTATACAAACCTAGTCGCTCCAGTCTTTCAACATATGACAGTCCCGCCATTCCGGGAATTAACCTAGTAAACCTACGCTACACGCCCTCAATAGCAAGAATATCCTTCCTCAAATTTGGAGATCAAAACTGCACACAGTACTCCAGGTGCGGTCTCACTAGGGCCCTGTACAACTGCAGAAGGACCTCTTTGCTCCTATACTCAACTCCTCTTGTTATGAAGGCCAACATTCAATTGGCTTTCTTCACTGCCTGCTGTACCTGCATTCTTCCTTTCAGTGACTGATGCACTAGGACACCCAGATCACGTTGTACGTCCCCTTTTCCTAACATGACACCATTCAGATAATAATCTGCCTTCCTATTCTTACCACCAAAGTAGATAACCTCACACTTATCTACATTAAACTGCATCTGCCATGCATCCGCCCACTCACACAACCTGTCCAAGTCACCCTGGAACCTCATAGCATCTTCCTCACAGTTCACCCTGCCACTTAGGTTTGTATCATCGGCAAATTTGCTAATGGTACTTTGAATCCCTTCATCCAAGTCATTGATGTATATTGTAAATAGCTGCGGTCCCAACACCGAGCCTTGCGGTACCCCACTAGTCACTGCCTGCCAGTCTGAAAGGTACCCATTTATCCCCACTCTTTGCTTTCTGTCTGTCAACCAACATTCTATCCATGTCAGTACCGTACCTCCAATACCATGTGCTCTAATTTTGCCCACCAATCTCCTATGTGGGACCTTGTCGAAGGCTTTCTGAAAGTTGAGGTACCCCACATCCACCGGCTCTCCCCTGTCAATTTCCCTAGTTACATCCTCAAAAAATCCAGTAGATTAGTCAAGCACGATCTGACGTGGATCAATCACATTGATGCGACACCCAAGAAGGCACAAAAAAGTAACCAAAAATAAATTTGTCATGTCCTCTGGTACTATTACAAACGTCTGGAGATTTTCGATAAAATGCATATTGTCATATTGCATCGAAGCTTGGTTTGGAAATAACTCTGCCAAGACCGCGAGAAATTGCAGACGGTTCTATATATACCCCAGTCCATCACACAGGCCAGTGTCCGTCTACACTTCACGCAGCATAACATTACACAGACACCCAACACAATCAAACACCGGTCCAATCCCGGTCAGTTCTTCTTTCCCCTGCTCCGATCTGGCAACAGGCGGATATGCTTGCAAGCGCGCATCACGAGACTTAGCAATAACTTAAATTCCTCCGTTATCAGGCTTATGATCGGTCCGTCCGTAGGCGAGGGTATTGATCAATTCCTTCTACCTCATTATGGACAAGGTTCTTCAGCCCAGCCTGCCAATGCTGATCAATGTACCCCATCTGTACAAGTCCAACCTGCCGCCTTTGGCACGTATCAAGCCGAAATCGTCCTATTTGTGTTTGCCCAAATGTATTTTAATAGTAAGATTAAATGAGAACTTACCAGTTCGAAGTTTGATCTGTATTTTATGAGGAGTTACGATGAGGGACTACGTGAAGACCCCGTCCTGCACGCATGCGCGACATTCTTCAAAGCAGCGGTGTGGATTCACAGAAAAAACACAACGATTGAAATAAATATAGTAAAGAAAAAATAAGAACTTGATTACCAGTTGATCTGTATAAAAAAGGGTGGGAGCGGAGGGCACGTAATCCCTCATCGTAACTCCTCATAAAATACAGATCAAACTTCGAACTGGTAAGTTCTCATTTAATCTTACTATTTTATTTCGGAGTCACGTGAGTGACTACGTGAAGACTTCAAAGCTCTGTGATTCCGAACCGTGTACCAGCTCATGCTTCACTCACTGTCTGAAGACCTTAGAGGGAGGAAGTATGTTATCGCAATAAAGAGCCTGTTTGTGAACAAAAAAGGTTTATTAATGACAACAAAAAACAGAGAGCTCCCCAGGGCTCAAATTAAATATTATCTGCAGACTCTAAAATTCTGTCTGCAAATGTAGCAGGTTGCGCCAGCGGTTTATTATAAAACCTTTGGAAAGTTCTTTCCGAGGACCATCCTGCTCTGGCCAGTATATGGTCCATAGGCACGTCCATTCGACTTGCCGCCGACGTAGATGCAGCCCTGGTGGAGTGAGATTTGAAAACATTGGTATTTACTCCCGCGGACTTAAGCACCTGCTTGAGCCACCTTGAAATGGTTTGGCTCGTCACCTGACCATGAGGCTTCTTGTGGCTTATCCATAAGGCTTTTTCTCTCCCCCTTAAGTTGAGTGTTGTGTCTATGTAATTGGCGAGATGGGTCTTGGCACACAGCCGTGGGTCAGATAAATATGTGCAGAACTCCATAACTGGAGGCGTGGTACCTGGTCTAGTTTGTTTGACCAGTCCCTGAATGTGGAATGTGAAACAGTCCAATGTTTCTGTCATGCTGTCCAGCCTCAGAAGGTGGAGGGATTGTACCCTTTGAGCTGACACTAGTGCCATGAGCATGACTGATTTCAGTGTAAGTTGTTCCAGCGTGAGTGCCCTGGGTGGTGGCCATCCCCTAAGGTGCGTCAGCACAATGCTGACATCCCAGATCTGAGTGTACCTTGGTCTGGGAGGGTTAGTGTTAAAAATGCCCCTCATGACTTTGGTTACTAGTGGATGGGACCCCAAAGCCAGTTGTCCTGCTGCTGGAACCAAATAAGCTGACAACGCACTCCTGGCTGTATTTATGGCGCTGTAGCTGAGTCCTTCCCGATGTAATCCAACCAGGAATTCTACAACACTGGTGGGTGTTGCTGTAGTGTAGGTAGTTCCTGTTTCGGAGCAATACCGTTCCCATTTTCTTATGTTGGTCAGGTATTGTCGCCTGGTGGACTCCCGGTGGGATGCGGTCATCATGTTGATGGCGTCCTCAGACAGTCCCAGGCCCAGTATAGGTCTTTTTAGAATCTGCAAGCCAGGAGATTGACTCTGTCATGGCACGGGTGACTAATGCCTGACACTGGGTGGATTAATAATTCCGGACTGCTGGGGAATTCCAACGGTGTTTCGACAGCCATGTCGAGGGCCACTGGGAACCATGGCTGTGTAGGCCAGTCGGGTATTATCAAGATTCCTGAAGCGGAATCCAATTGAATCTTGCGTAACACCCGACTGATGAGGCAGAAGGGTGGAAAAGCATAAAAGAACATTTTCCCCCAATACAGCGTGAATGCATCAACTGCTGCTGCCTCAGGGTCTGGTTCCCAAGCGACATACGTTGGTACCTGGTGATTTAGCCTGGATGCAAATAGATCGATATCTGGTGTGCCATATTGTTTTGTAATTTCGGCAAATACTTTGGGATTTAACATCCATTCGATGTTATCGTTAAATTTGCGTGACCTGGTGTCTGCCACTGTATTTTGCTTACCTGGTAGGTAAGTTGCTGATAACCAAGTATGTCTTTCGACACACCATTGCCAGATTATGTTGACCAATTTGTCACACGATGTTGACTTTATACCACCCATGTGGTTGATATAGGCCACCACCGTGGTATTATCTAATTGCAACCGGACATGTGCATGATGCGTATTAGATGAATATGCTTTTAAACCATAAAACGCACCCAACATTTCTAAATAGTTGATACCTCGTGTCTGTAGGCAAGATGATTCAGAATTAGTCCATCTGCCCCCTGTGCTGGATTGCATGTTAGTTGCTCCCCAACCCAAAGCACTGGCATCCGTTTGAATGGTTAATACTGGGTTAGTGATAATTATGGGACTGGAACTGAGGCTAATGTTCCTTGTCCACCATTGTAACTCTGTAATGGATTCAGCAGTTAAATACATAGCTCGGTCAAAGTGACCTGAGTTTTGCTTTAGTGCGTGCACTTTTGCTCTTTGTAAATTTTGGTAGTGCAAAGGCCCTAATTGTACAGCTGGAAAGGCTGCTACCATTTTGCCAATAACTCTAGCTACCTGCCGTATGGTTGGCTGACGTTTATGCATTAGTTCGTGGCATGATAGTGCCAATTTTGATGCTTTCCCCTTTGGCAGAGTTACAACCATGCGAACAGTATCAATCGTAAATCCAAGATAGTCCATGGTAGTGGACGGTGTAAGATTGGATTTATCTGGATGTATGACAAACCCCAAAGTTTCAAACAAACGTTTGGTGGCTGCTACTGCCAAAATAGCTGTCTCCAAGGTTTTCCCTACTATTAAAATGTCGTCTAAGTACGCCATGACTATATGCTTTTGTTTTCTTAATAACGCCAAGGCGGGTTTTAAGATTTTAGTGAACAACCTTGGAGCGGAGGTTAGTCCATTTGGTAAGACTTTAAATTGCCATAGCTGTTTCATCCAGATAAATTTTAAATATTTACGGTGCTCCTTGTGTATGGGTACTGAGTAGTAGGCATCTTTTAAATCAATGCCTGCTAGAAAGTAACCTGTAGAAATCAAAAGTCTGGCGGTTTCAAAAGTTTCCATCTTAAAATGTGTATACTTAACTGAGTCGTTTAACGTAGTTAAGTCAATGATGATGCGACATCCACCATCTTTTTTAGTTTTGGTGAAAATATTAGACACAAATTCCAAAGGTTCATGATTTGTTCTTTCAATGACACCTTTTGCTAGTAGCCTCACAAGTTCAGCTTGACCCTCTTGTTTGTCTTTGACTGAGAGGGTGAATACCCTTTGGGGTATGTGCTGAACTGGCGGAACGTTTTCATGAACAAATTCAATCTTATAACCATGAATGCAGGTTAGTATGTATTTGTCATTAGTAATGGTTTCCCATGCATCCAAAAACAAGTGCAATCTCCCCCCTGATAATATAGAGCCCCTACTGCTCATATGCCGAGAGGTACCAGACCCACCTACCTCCATGGTTATTGGTATTAATTTTTCTTCCGCCTCTTCGCTAGACGATGAGGTGTCTGCTGGGCTGTAGAGGGCTGCTGTTGACGTTGATGTTGTTGTTGTTGGGGGTGGCACATTTTCCATGGGGTCCGCTCTGGGCCCTGGCCTAAAAAAGGCTTACGGGGAATAATTGCGGACCCCGAGCTTTCACCAGTCCCATATGGTGGTCTATGACTGGTGGACGCCGTGAGGTACTGCCGCCTGGGTTTGTTAGGTCTGCTCGGTCCTAAACCTACCCTCACGAGACCAAAGGTCTTGGATTCTTCCTCTAGGTCTTTCACCTTTTTTGGAAGATCCTTCCCAAAGAGCAGAATTGGAGGTTCTGAACCCGGTGTTTTGCAGAGTCCCGCAAACTTAGGGTTGAGGGCAGGCTTGATGTTTTCCTTCCGTAAGATATTTATCTGGTATTGGGTGGTACACAGCAGAGCTAATGTGTCTTGCTGGTTTGTGGAAATGTCCACCCCATCAATGGACCGAGCATATGATGTTATCCCTGCAGTCAGGAGTTTAAGGATCTTCTGGAGCTTCAACTCCAGGGTCCTGATATTCGGCCCCAAATGTCCCCAAATTTGGCTGTTTACAGCTGGTACATTTAATGATGTACAATTTTCTGGGGCTGTGTATAGCTCAAGAGCCTCATTGACCACCCGTTCTTGTAGGGGTTTTGAGGACAGGTGGTCAATGCTGGCTGCAAGTTTCGGCTCTAAAGGCCGACCCCCTCGTGGAATGACCACGTAGCGGTTGACCACCCCCAGCAGCTCTTCCTGATCCTGTACACTCTGCGTACTCCGGACATCTTCAGCCAACAACCCCTCTTCTTGACCAGCCCAGGCCTGGTCGCCACTGCTGCCTTCATTAGAAGGTGACACAATGGCCAGTGCCCCTAAAGGGTACTGCGGGAGTGCCTGGGCGCTCTGAGCCCTCCCTTGGCGAGTCTGCTGCTGCTCTCTTAGCAGGTCTCGCTGGAGCATTTGCTCCATAAGCCGTTCCATTCGGCTTAGGCGGCTGCCAGAGCCGCTGTGTAGCGGTGTAGCATTTTCATCCGAAACGTCGGACACTACCGCCCGGTTCTGGCTGCAGGTACCTCCAGCTCGCTGCTCAGGCTGCACTAGCGATGCTGGGCTCGGCTCGGTAGTTGCTGCCGCCTCTTGCCCCCCCTCCAAAGAACGTTCCTCAACGGGAAACGAACGGGGGCGAACTGCAATTTTCCTTCCTCTGGTCTTGCTCATCTTGGGTCGCCAATGCTTCCTAAAGCAGAGCACAGAGAAATATTCACGGCCACAGTAGAACTTACCTGTCGGCCCGACTTTTTAAATTGTAGCGGGAGCACCTTGGACTCCCATTCGTCGCGGGTGCATTGCGTGAACGCTAATGTCGCGCATGCGTGCAGGACGGGGTCTTCACGTAGTCACTCACGTGACTCCGAAATAAAATTGTTGTTATAATTTCTACCTGAACTACCTCCTTTGGCAGCTCAGTCAATACGTTCGCCACCCGCTGTGCGAATCCGTGTTCCTAACACGCTCTGTGGATCCATACACCCAGTGACCTCTGTCCTGGTATAGTATGGATACTATTGAACTAATAGTATCCATGTATGATATATGTAATATGTTTTGATAGCATGCAGAACAAAGTTGTTTACTGCACCTCGGTACATATGACAATAATATCCCTAAACCTGAAGCTGAAACCTAAAGCGCCGACCACCTGCATTGTTTCAACACCACAAAACCAGATGAATGTTTCATAGGTTGCAGAGGCATAACATCATCCATTGTTCCCGACGTGCTGTTCTACACACTTAAATAATATGTTTGCACAAATTCTTTGCTTTATGTTTTCACAGAACTCGAATTCTCCATCTGCACTTGTCCAGTTCTACGGAGAACGGAATTATGCCATGTGGCGTGATAAAATCTTGTTCGTTCACAGAAATACACGGACAATTCAGTGTGTGATGGAAATAACCAACAATATTCAACATGAGATTCTATGTAATTAACTACAGTATATTCTGCATTCTCTATCTTCCTCTTCCCTCCATCTGCAGGACTGATTGTATCAATGTATGGCATATCTGAACGGAAAGTACAACGTGCATTTCGACCAAGCTCACCCACGCCGACCAATGTACCCCATCTACACTAGTCACTCCGACCCACCTTTCGCCACATTAATTTAAATCCCTCCCTTTCATGAGGAAGTCTAACTGTCTTTGAACTTCTGTCATAAATTCTGCCTTTACTTACTTTCGGTGCAGAGATGAAGTCAACATTTATCTGCGGAGGAAGGGACTGTCAAAGGAATAACAATTGGTGAGATCCTCCGCTCTGTGCATGTTTGGAGGAACGACATGTTCCAAACCCTTGGTCCGAGGGATAACCTCCCCGCTCCACCACTGGATGCTCGATTTTTATCCCCCACAGCCCACAATTAGTAAGGGTAGATGACACTTCCTTAAAAATAATAACTTCGAAGATGGAGCACTACAAGGATCCGCTCTCAGTCCGCTATTCTAGCTCATTTACATTCGCAACCGTTTGGCCATATTCAGCTCTAATTGCACCTATTAGTTTGCAGAAGATATCATTGTGAACGGTGGAATGATGAGCAATGGCGAGACGAAGTACAAGAAGCAGATAGTGAACTTATTGACATGGTGGCATGCCAATAATGCCTCTTTCAGTGTCTGCAAGACGAAGGAGATAGTTATTGGACTCGGGATGCAATGCCGAGTATTTACCCCAATCTGCTCCAATCGCATTGGAAAATGGTTGAGAGCTCAAATTCCATGGCGTTAACATAACCAACGATACGTCGTGGAGCAATCATGTTGATGCGAAACCCATGAAAGCACACCATTGCCTCTATTTCACAGTGAAACTGTCGACATTGACATGACTAAAATGGCTCTGAGAAAACTTCGAGAGATGGACTTCGAGAGTAAGCACATTATCGGGTTGCATCACAGTTTGGTTTAGCGACAGCTCTGACAAGACCGGAGGAAGTTGCAGAGAGGAGTATATGTAGCCCAATCCACCACGAATACAGATTTTCCTCTGTGATCAGGCTACTGCACGATACCCCTATGTGGAAATGGTAGTACAGTCCTTCTATAACCACGGACGGTGATACCGCATGTGGAGAAACGTGCAGAGACAGGATCAACAGTCATAGTCATACAGCAGAGAAACAGGGCCAACAAATCTCCGTGACAATGCTATCCAAATACTCAATCACACTTACTAGCACTTGTTCCACAGAATATTATGCCATGGCTCTCTCTCTTTTATAGAAGGTGATGCTTGCCTTTGAGGCGGTGTAGAGTCAGAAGTCGAGATTTATCTCTCGCATGAAGCGGCTGTGAGACGACCAACAATTGATCAGATCCTCTGCTGTGTACAGTTGCTAAGACCAACAAGTGAATTCATTGCCATTGATTTGTGGGACTTGCCCTGACGGGATAGATATTCAGACCATTAAGCAACGGGTATATGGATGATTGCGTTAGGATCAAAAGATCAGAATATTAATTCACCTTGGAGTGACTGAGATGAGGTGTAATTTACTCTCTCAGGTGTATCAGAATCTAGAGTACCCTCTACCCCAGAAAACGGTGATGCCAATAGACAATAGACAATAGACAATAGGTGCAGGAGTAGGCCATTCAGCCCTTCGAGCCAGCACCGCCATTCAATGCGATCATGGCTGATCACTATCAATCAGTACCCCGTTCCTGCCTTCTCCCCATACCCCCTCACTCCGCTATCCTTAAGAGCTCTATCCAGCTCTCTCTTGAAAGCATCCAACGAACTGGCCTCCACTGCCTTCTGAGGCAGAGAATTCCACACCTTCACCACCCTCTGACTGAAAAAGTTCTTCCTCATCTCCGTTCTAAATGGCCTACCCCTTATTCTCAAACTGTGGCCCCTTGTTCTGGACTCCCCCAACATTGGGAACATGTTATCTGCCTCTAATGTGTCCAATCCCCTAATTATCTTATATGTTTCAATAAGATCCCCCCTCATCCTTCTAAATTCCAGTGTATACAAGCCCAATCGCTCCAGCCTTTCAACATACGACAGTCCCGCCATTCCGGGAATTAATCTAGTGAACCTACGCTGCACGCCCTCCATAGCAAGAATATCCTTCCTCAAATTTGGAGACCAAAACTGCACACAGTACTCCAGGTGCGGTCTCACCAGGGCCCGGTACAACTGTAGAAGGACCTCTTTGCTCCTATACTCAACTCCTCTTGTTACGAAGGCCAACATTCCATTGGCTTTCTTCACTGCCTGCTGAACCTGCATGCTTCCTTTCATTGACTGATGCACTAGGACACCCAGATCTCGTTGAACCCCCCCTCCTCCTAACTTGACACCATTCAGATAATAATCTGCCTTTCTATTCTTACTTCCAAAGTGAATAACCTCACACTTATCTACATTAAACTGCATCTGCCATGTATCCGCCCACTCACACAACCTGTCCAGGTCACCCTGCAGCCTTATTGCATCTTCCTCACAATTCACACTACCCCCCAACTTAGTATCATCTGCAAATTTGCTAATGGTACTTTTAATCCCTTCGTCTAAGTCATTAATGTATATCGTAAATAGCTGGGGTCCCAGCACCGAACCTTGCGGTACCCCACTGGTCACTGCCTGCCATTCCGAAAGGGACCCATTTATCCCCACTCTTTGCTTTCTGTCTGTTAACCAATTTTCTATCCATGTCAGTACCCTACCCCCAATACCATGTGCCCTAATTTTGCCCACTAATCTCCTATGTGGGACCTTGTCGAAGGCTTTCTGAAAGTCGAGGTACACCACATCCACTGACTCTCCCTTGTCAATTTTCCTAGTTACATCCTCAAAAAATTCCAGTAGATTTGTCAAGCATGATTTCCCCTTCGTAAATCCATGCTGACTCGGAACGATCCCGTTACTGCTATCCAAATGCTCAGCAATTTCGTCTTTTATAATTGACTCCAGCATTTTCCCCACCACTGATGTCAGACTAACTGGTCTATAATTACCCGTTTTCTCTCTCCCTCCTTTCTTAAAAAGTGGGATAACATTTGCTATTCTCCAATCCACAGGAACTGATCCTGAATCTATAGAACATTGAAAAATGATCTCCAATGCTTCCACTATTTCTAGAGCCACCTCCTTAAGTACTCTGGGATGCAGACCATCAGGCCCTGGGGATTTATCAGCCTTCAGTCCCATCAGTCTACCCAAAACCATTTCCTGCCTAATGTGGATTTCCTTCAGTTCCTCCATCACCCTAGGTTCTCCAGCCCCTAGAACATTTGGGAGATTGTGTGTATCTTCCTCAGTGAAGACAGATCCAAAGTAACGGTTTAACTCGTCTGCCATTTCTTTGTTCCCCATAATAAATTCCCCTGCTTCTGTCTTCAAGGGACCCACATTTGCCTTGACTATTTTGTTCCTCTTCACGTACCTAAAAAAACTTTTGCTATCCTCCTTTATATTATTGGCTAGTTTACCCTCGTACCTCATCTTTTCTCCTCGTATTGCCTTTTTAGTTAACTTTTGTTGCTCTTTAAAAGAGTCCCAATCCTCTGTCTTCCCACTCTTCTTTGCTATGTTATACTTCCTCTCCTTAATTTTTATGCTGTCCCTGACTTCCCTTGTCAGCCACAGGTGTCTCTTACTCCCCTTAGAGTCTTTCCACCTCTTTGGAATAAATTGATCCTGCAACCTCTGCATTATTCCCAGGAATACCTGCCATTGCTGTTCTACCGTCTTCCCTGCTAGGGCCTCCTTCCAATCAATTTTGGCCAGCTCCCGCCTCATGCCTCTGTAATCCCCTTTGCTATACTGCAATACCGACACTTCCGATTTTCCCTTCTGCCTTTCCATTTGCAGAGTAAAACTTATCATGTTGTGATCACTGCCTCCTAATGGCTCTTTTACCTCTAGTCCCCTTATCAGATCAGGATCATTACACAACACTAAATCCAGAATTGCCTTCTCCCTGGTAGGCTCCAGTACAAGCTGTTCTAAGAATCCATCTCGAAGGCACTCTACAAACTCTCTTTCCTGGGGTCCATTTCCAACCTGATTTTCCCAGTCTACCTGCATGTTGAAATCTCCCATAACCACCGTAGCATTACATTTTTGACACGCCAATTTTATCTCCTGATTTAACTTGCACCCTAAGTCGAGGCTACTGTTTGGGGGCCTATAGATAACTCCCATTAGGGTCTTTTTACCCTTACAATTTCTCATTTCTATCCATACTGATTCAACATCTCCTGATTCTATGTCACCCCTTGCAAGGGAATGAATATCATTCCTTACCATCAGAGCAACCCCACCCCCTCTGCCCACCTGTCTGTCTTTTCTATACGTTGTGTACCCCTGAATATTCAGTTCCCAGCCCTGGTCCTCTTGTAGCCATGTCTCAGTGATCCCTACAACATCATACTTGCCCATGACTAACTGAGCCTCAAGCTCATCCACTTTATTTTTTATACTACGCGCATTTAAGTACAACACTTTAACTTCTGTATTTACCTCCCCTCTCACCTCGTTCACAATTGGCCCTGCCCTTAATTTCTTTTCCGCTCTAGAACTTCTGTTCCCATTCTTCCGAGAGTCTTTTGCAATATCTCCTGTATTCCCTTTTACCTCATCTTCATATTCACAATTTGTTAACCCCTCCCCCCCACTACTTAGTTTAAAGCCACAGGTGTCACACTAGCAAACCTGCCTGCCAGAATGTTTGTCCCCCTGCTGTTAAGATGCAACCCGTCCCTTTTGTACAAGTCACCCCTAGCCCAGAAGAGATCCCAGTGGTCCAGAAATCTAAATCCCTGCTCTCTGCACCAGTCCCTCAGCCATTTATGAAATACAAATAGGGTTGGAGCGAAGTTCCTTGTGGACAAGAGGGAAATGAAAACAAATGTGGCCAGGTATGGAAACTAACTTGGGACCAGAATCAGTTTGATAATTATGGTAGTAAAGTTCTGCACAGGCCTGAGCTTGACACTGTGTGGCCGTGTGGCCGTGTGTACCTGTGTCCACAGTGGGGGTGGGGAGGGGGTGTGGCCGTGAGAACCTGTGTTCACAGTGGGGGTGGGGAGGGGAGGGGAGGGAGTGTTGTAGCCGTGTGGTCGTGTGTATCTGTGTCCACAGTGGGCGGCGGGGAGGGGAGCGGTTTGTGTCCGTGTGTACCTGTGTCCATCTGTGTCCACAGTGGTTGGTAGGATGGGGAAAGGGTTTGTTCCCGTGTGACCGTGCGTACCTGGGGGTGGGGGGAGGGGTGCTTTGCCGTGTGGCCGTGTGTACCTGTGTCCACAGTGGGGTTGGGGAGGGGAGGGGAGGGAGTGTTGTGGCCGTGTGGTCGTGTGTACCTGTGTACACAGTGGGCGGCGGGGAGGGGAGCGGTTTGTGTCCGTGTGGCCGTGTGTACCTGTGTCCACAGTGGTGGGTGGGGAGGGGAAGGGGTTTGTGCCCGTGTGGCCGTGTGTACCTGTGTCCACAGCGGGGGTGGGGGGGGGGGGGTGCGTGGCCACGTCGCCCACCTATGCCCACAGTGGTGGGTGGGGAGGGGAGGGGAGGGGTTTGTAGCCGTGTGGCCGTGTGTACCTGTGTCCACAATGGAGGGTGGGGAGAGGGGTGTGGCCGTGTGTACCTGTGTCCAAAGTGGGGGGTTGGAGAGGGGAGGCATGTGTGGCCGTGTGGCGGTGTGTACCTGTGTCCACAGCGGGGGGGGATGGAGACGGGAGGGGTTTGTAGCCGTGTGGCCGTGTGTACCTGTGTCCACAATGGAGGGTGGGGAGAGGGGTGTGGCCGTGTGTACCTGTGTCCAAAGTGGGGGGTTGGAGAGGGGAGGCATGTGTGGCCGTGTGGCCGTGTGTACCTGTGTCCACAGCGGGGGTGGGGGGGGGGGGTGCGTGGCCACGTCGCCCACCTATGCCCACAGTGGTGGGTGGGGAGGGGAGGGGAGGGGTTTGTAGCCGTGTGGCCGTGTGTACCTGTGTCCACAATGGAGGGTGGGGAGAGGGGTGTGGCCGTGTGTACCTGTGTCCAAAGTGGGGGGTTGGAGAGGGGAGGCATGTGTGGCCGTGTGGCGGTGTGTACCTGTGTCCACAGCGGGGGGGGATGGAGAGGGGATGGGTTTGTGGCCGTGCAGCCGTGTGTACCTGTGTCCACAGTGGGGGGGGGGGGGGGGGGTGGGGAGGGGAGGTGTTTATGGCCGTGCGGCCGTGTGTACCTGTGTCCACAGCGGGGGGTGGGGAGGAGAGGGGGTTGTGGCCATGCGGCCGTGTTTCATGTGACAAAGGACCTAGGTATGTGTTCCGCCCTCTGCCACTGCTTCCTGGGATCGATTGCCCACGGAATTCAGAAAGTGACGATAGGTGACAACACCTCCTCCATAAAGACTCTACGCTGGCGCCATGCAAGGATGATTTATCGGACCCCCTCCGATTCTCTCTTCACACTGTCCACTGTTCTCTCTAATTTCGTCAACATGTTTGCTGATGATAACCCTGTGATGGGCCGGATCAGGGACAATGATGATGCGGAGTTCAGGAAAGAGATAGTGAGCTTACTCACATTGTGTCCGAACAATTGCCTCTTCCTCAATCTAATCAAGACGAAAGGGCTAGTTATGAATTTCTCGAAGCAAGGTGGAGTACCTGCGTAAATCAGGATTAATGGCACGGAATTGGAAATTGTTGCGACTCAAATTGTTTGCGGTAAATATTATCACCGATGTGTCCTGGATCAACCACGCAGATCACACAACCAAGAAGACACACTCGACTTCCGGAGGAGACGGACAAAACTTCTACAAACATCTCCAGATGCACCATTGAAAGCACGCGGTCGGGATGCATCACAGCCTGGTTTGGATATAGTTCTGTCCAAAACGACAAGAAATTGAAGATATGTTGTCGATTGTGCACATGTATAGTATGACTGATCTGAATGAATGGCATGCAAAATCACGGTTTTCGCTGTAAATCGTTGCATGTGACAATAATAAATCTATGCTCACCCAGACAAACCTAATGATTGGAGATAAGTAACAACTGTGATCAGAACTGCAATATAAGTACTATGATGGGACAAAGATTACCCGCGTGACACAGCCGATGCTGATGTACAAGATAAGTTGATGAATCGCTGTTAACCGCAAATGAAAAGTTCGACAAATGCCAGAGAAGATAAGGTGTGTGGGCAGGAGACACAATTGAGTAAAATGTTCACACTGTATTGTGGACCGCTGTTACTGCCGGGCATCTGAAATAAAAGAGGAAAAAAGGATAAACCCAAAAGATTCGGAAGACATTCGCTTGAGAGGACAACGTATCTCGTGTAAGAAATGATGACCCTATCAAAGCTCCGATCTAGTCGAAACAAATGCACGGGGTACTATTGTTTCGTAAAGCAGACATCCGCAAACGTTGGGTTGCACCGTCCTCCACATTAGAGAGTAAACTGGCCCTTCAGAGCACCTCAACATTACTGCAGAATTAGTTGCTGCCCAACATTTATTTGTCAACAGAAATAAGCAAACCTGGCTACCTATTGAAACTGCCGAGTTGCCCATACAAGGAAATAGTGGTGAACCCTGCGATAACGACTGACGGTGATACCACGTGTGGAGAAACTTGCACACACTGGACCAATAGTCATTGCGTCACACAGCATCGACACAGGCCAAAAAACTGTCTGTGTGTATGCTGTCCAATTACTAAATCCCATCTTCCAGAACTTAGGCCGCAGAATATTGTGGCCTGGCACCATCTTTTTTTAAGGAAAGCGATACGCTCCCTCGACTCCGTGCAGAGACAGAATTCGAGACATCCGTCGCATCAAGTGGCTCTCAAAGGCGAACAATGGATCAGATGTTCCATTCTATGCAGCTCGGAAGAACGACAAGTGAATGTATTGACCACGACATCGATACCTCTACCTTGCAGGGTAGATTTTGAGAGAATTACCGGCGCCGATGGACGATTACGTTCGGATTGTCGTTCAGAATAAGAATTCACCTTGGAGTGACTGAGGTCAGATGTAAAATATTCTCGCAGATGTATCTGAATCGTCGACGGTATTATCTGCCCCAGAAAAGAAGAATGGTCATTTATGAAATGCAGACAGGGTTGGGGCGAAGGTCTTTGTGGGAAAAATAGGAAAATGAAAACTAATGTGACCTGGGTAGAAATGAATATGAAAACATGAACAGTTTGTAATTATGATCTTGAATTCCAAACATACTTTAGCTGGGCATTGGGCGTGTGACCGTGTGTACCTGTGTCTGGTAGGGAAGGGGTGGCTGTTATCACCAAACTACGAGACCTAGGAATCTGCTCGCCCCCGTCACTGCTTCCAAGGCTCTAATGCTCACGGACCACAGTCAGTGAGGATAGGGGACAGCATCTCCTCCATAATAACTCTCCACATCGGTGCCCTGCACGGATACGTTCTCAGTCCTCCACTATACTCCTTTTACACTCTCGACTGTATGGACAAATTTGTCTTTAATTACATCTACAGGTTTGCCCACAGTGTCACTGTGGTGGGTCAAATCAGGAAGAATGACAATAAGGAGCACGGGAAGGAGATAGATAACTAAGACACATGGAGCCAAGACTATCATCTTTCCCTCAATGTCAGCAGGGTGAAGGAGTTAGTTATTGACTTCAGGAACCAAGATACAATACAGGCCAAATCAGCATCAATGGTGCAGAAGTGGAAATGTTTGACATTTCCCCTTGGTAATACTATCAAGGCCTATCCTGGATCAAGCACATAGCAGCAACAACCCGAATGCGCACTAAAGTCTTTTGGGAAGAATATTTTTATGGACAATATGGAACACTAATATGACCGGTTATGGAAAATGTATGTGAGACCAAGACCAGTGTGATAATTATGATTGAATGCCTAAACAAATCTGAGCTGAGCATTGTGCGTGTGTGCCTGTTTACCCCGTTGGAGATAGACAACGAAGAAACGTGGTGTCAGGACAATAACCTCTGCCTCAATGTCAGTAAGAGCTCGTCATTGACTTCAGGAAACATGTTGAAGTACGCGCCACAATCACCAAAGATGACGCAGAAATGTAAATGGTAGCGAGCATCACGTTTCTTCGAGTTAATATCACCAAAGATATGTTGTAGACAAACTACATGGATAGAACAGGCCAGAAGGCTCCCAGACCCCTTTCTATACCGAAGAGACATAGAAAAATTGGCATGTCTCCAGTGACTCTTCCAAACTTCTATAGATGCACCATAGAAAGCATTATGTAGGGCTGCATCACAGCGTGTTTTGAGAAAAGCTGTGCCTAGGAACGCAAGCAGTTGCAGAGATTTGCAGATGTAGTCCCGCCATTCACACAGACCAGACTTCTCACCACAGATTCCATCTGCACTTCTCGCTACCTCGGAAAAGCAGCCAATGTAATCAAAGATCCGTTCACTCAGACCATTCATTCTTCTCCCTACTCCAGTCGGCAGAAAGTACACATGCGTGAAAGCGCGCACAACCAGCAGCTTCATCCCGTCCGTTATCGGGCTTCTTAATGGTCCTTCTATAAGCGATTGTACTGTTCAATTCACATGTCATAATTGGACTTTGTCTCTGGAGCTGATGCGCTGCATTGCTGAAACTGTATTCGGACTCTGTACCTTCCCCTCTCCAAATCTACGGTACTTGATTTCAAACTCATTGTACCTGTGCATGGAATATGTGCCCGGATAATGAGCAAAGCAGAGTTTCTTCTTTCACTGTACCGCATGTAACAATAATAATCCTAATTCTAAACCTACACCTGCAACCATATGTGCCTCGCATCTTCATCTATTACATACCCGCCAAGCCATTGGGAGGTCTCAAAGGTTATGGAAGTATTGCATCATCTACCTCTCCAACTCTGCGCTCCAATAGTTAAAAAGAGAATTTCTGCATCTGCTCGAATGAATCTTTTGTGTTTTTATAAAACTCGTATTCTCAACTGTCTATTTCCGTTTCTTAGGACAAACGTTGAGCGGAATTATGCAATGCGGCTTGCGCAGATGTTTTTTATTCTTACAAATTTACAGATAAATCAGGGTTTGAAGAAATTAAAGTACGATATGCAGCATGATATGCTATATCATGAACTATAGTTTGCTTGTGTATCTTCCTCTTTGCTCCAACTATTGTACAAGATTGAACTGTTTGCAAATATATATGATACATCTGAAAAGAGCTGGTAGCAAGTGAAACAAATAATTCCACTGGACACCAGTACCCGTGACACAGACAAACCTTACATACGATAACCAACCAAATGATTTGAGGTGAGTAAGAACCATGACTAGAGCGGTAATGTTCGTACCCTGATGGAGACTAAAATTGGAGCCGATGCTGGTACGCTGGAGAAGGTGATGGATGGTTGTTAACAACAAATGAACTGTTAGACCAATGCAGAAAAAAGGCGACAAGAAGGAATGGGAGGAGCAACACAGTAACATCATTGATAATGTAAAGCAGATCGTAGAAATTGCCGCGCTTCTAAAACAGAAGAGAAAGACAGGATATATTCAGACGGCGATCCGCTGTGGTTGATGTTTATTTAACTTGTATTTAGTTGTGTGTCTTGGAGCTTTTTTTAGTATGGCTGTATGGTAATTCGAATTTCACTGTACCTTAATTGGTACATGTGACAATAAACTGACCTTGAACCTTGAATAAGAGTCACACAGCGGGCAAACACGTCCTTCCACCCAACCTGTCTCTGCTAAGCAACACGAATCGTCGACGCCAGGCCCAACTGCCAGATTAGGACAATATCCGTCTAACCCTAACCTATCAAAGTACATGTCTAAATGTTTTTTTAAAACATTGTGATAGCACCTGCCTCATCTACCTCATCCGACAGCTCGATCCGCACACCAACCTGCTTTGTTTAAAATATATATCGCTGAGGTTCCTATCAAATCTCCCACCGGTCAGCTTAAACTATATCCTCTGGTTCTCGATTGCCCTACTCTGATTAAAAAGTTTGGGCATTCACACAATCTATTCCTCTCATGATCTTGTATACCTCGAAAGATCATCCTTCATCCTCCTGCGCTCCAATAAACAACGTTCTAGCCCCCTCATCCTCTCTGTATCGCTCAGACACTCGAGTGCTGGCGACATCCGTGTAAATCTACTCTGTATCCTTTCCATCTTAACACTATCTTTCCTCCAACAGGATCACCAAAACGGAACACAATACTCTGAGGCAGAATGTCTTGTACAACTGCAACATGACCTCCCAACATCGATATTCAATACTGTGATTGATGATGGCCAATGTGCCAAATGCCTTCTTGACCATACTGTCTACTTGTGACGCCACTTCCAAGGAGCTGTGTAGCTGCACTGTTGGATCCCTCTTCACTACAACACTCCTCAGAGCCCTGCAATTCACTATGTAATCCGTACGCTGGTTTGACTTCCCAAAATGCAAAACTTCACACTTATCTGCTTTAAACTTCGTCAACAATTCCTCAACCCACCAGCTCAACTGATCAAGGTCCTGTTGTCATTCTTAATAACTATCTTCGCTATCTGCAATAGCACTAACGTTAGTGACATCTGCAAACTTACTAGTGATGTATTGTACATTCTCATCCAAATCATTGACATAGACGTCAAACAGCAATGGGCCCAGCACCGAACCCTGAAGTGTGTAAGAATCACTGGAGGTATTCCGAATTTCCTCAGATTCCTAGTGATGTGCTTTCTTGGCTGACGCTTAAATATGGTCGTTGCACGACAGATCATTGGTTATATTAATGCCATGGAATTTCAAGTTCTCAACCATTTCCACTTTGGCCCATTGATGCAGGTTGGGGCAGGGTGCTCCATCAAGATTCCTGCATACAATAACTAGCTCCTTCATCTTGCTGGCTTTGAGTGAGAGGGGTGCTCTCCCGACACCCACCGTGTTGCTCAGCTCCCCGTCTTCCTCTTGTGCTCCGTGTCGTCATTGTTCATGATCCGCCCACCACAGACTAGTCTCCTGCAGACTAGTAGAGGCGGTGAGAGCCGAATTTGGCAGCACAGTCCTGAGTGTACAGCGGGGGACTGCATCCGAGCCAGTTGCACTCCACACATTCACTCTCAGGGTGGCCGATCTTACGCCTGCCTCAGTAACCGTTGGTGCAGGTACACCAGAGACTCACTGGGCAGGTGACATTCCTCCAGACATCCTGTTCAAAGCGGCGGGCGAATGTATTGAGCTCTTCGGGGAGGGACCCACTGTTGCCATCGATGTTACCCGCCTTCGCTTTGTAGCCCGTTCTGGCGTGCAAGCCTTGCCACATTCTGCGGGTACACGTCTCGCTGTCTTAAGTCTCCAGCTTGGTCCGAAATTCCCTCTAGGCATCCTCAATGGCTCTGCAATGGTCACAGATAGATTACCTGTGCCATACAGCATAGTTTGACTTGAACGCTGCAAACTTGGCGAGGCGGTCGAGTTACTGCCTTGCAGCCCCAGGAGGCCCAGTGCCGGATTAACCAATTAGCAAAAGTAGCATATGCTACGGGCGTCGCATTTTCGAGGGCCCCGCATGAAATGCTTCTTCAGACTGAAGATTTTCTTTTTAAACTAAAATACTTTATTTCTGAGTGTTGCTTTGCACGAGCCAACCTTACCCTTTTCCCCAACCCTCTCCCCAACCCCACGACAGTCCCGACTGAAATTAAACGGCCCCTGTAACGGCCCCAGTAACGCATGGCTCAGTTTGGGCACGGCGATCTGCGGGCGAGTCTTGTTTCCCGGCGCTGTGCGGCCACTCCGTCCCACCGGTCGCTCCACACTCCGTCGCGGTTCAGAGACGCTTCCTATCCGGGCTCCGGCTTCTCCTGCGGCCACTCCGCCCTTGCTCCGGGGGGGGGGCTGACGAAGCCCCATTCCACGCTGATGGGCTGCCCGGCCAGCTCTGACCCGTTCAAACCCTCCATGGCCGCCTGCGCCTCCTTGTAGCCCAGGTCTCGTACTCTACCAGAGCGTCGCCCTTGAGGTAGCCGGTGCGTCGGTCCAGGTTGAGGTGCAGGTTCTTGATCGCAAGGCACTTGGCAAACCTGTCGTGGATGTCCTTCCTCCTCGGCGGCTTCCTCGTGGACCCCGTTCACAAACAGGATCCACCCCTCCACCGATCGTTGAGGGCCCGGCTCGTCGCCGTCTTGATCCACGGAGTCGTAGTCTTCTCGCAGCCTGAATCGAGCGCCTTCCTCGGATACTTTAGTCGCCCTCGTCGTCGATGGCGAAGTCCTCGCCGCCCGCCTCATGGAGGTCCAGCAGAAGATGGGCGACCCTTCGGAAGGGTCTCGACCCGAAACGTCACCCATTCCTTCTCTCCCGAGATGCTGCCTGAGCCGCTGACTTACCCCAGCATTTTGTATCTACCTCCGGACAGTGGAGGTCCGGGCGCCGCCTAGCGGAGGTTGCGTTAACCCTCCACCCGGCCCCGGCGGCCGCCACTGGGGCGCGGGGCTGCAACGTCACCTTGTCCCGTATTTGGGTGTGAGGAAGTTGGCAACCCCTAGATAAAGGGCCGGATTAACTTTGTAGCAAAAGTACCATTTGCTACGGGCCCCGGACTAGTTTAATCCGGCCCTGTAGAGTCCCGCCTTTGATCCTGACCACGGGTGCTGTCCATACGGAGTTTGCACGTTCTCTCCGTCACATGCGTGCGTTTTCTCAGGCAGCTCCGGTTTCCTCGCACACTCCAAAGACGTACAAGTTTGTAGATTCATTGGCTTGATATAATTGTAAATTGCCCCGCGTGTGAGCAGGATAGTGTTAGTGTACGGGGATCGTCGGTCAGCGCCGAAATGAATGAATGAATGAATGAATGAATGAATGAATGAATGAATGAATGAATGAATGAATGAATGAATGAATGTTTATTGGCCA
>NW_027601285.1:246148-256148 GCF_053455715.1 Rhinoraja longicauda
GGCTCAACCCCTCCCCCCACCTCCTCCCCCCACCTTGCTCCCTGTCTCCCCACCACAAACGATCCCCCGCTCACCCACCCCCTCCCACTCCCACACCCTCCCACTCCCACATCCCCTCCCATTCCCACACCCCCTTCCGCCAAACTCCCTCCCACTCCCACACCCCCTACAATTCCCACATCCCCTCCCATTCCCACACCCCACCCTCTACTAAACCCCTTCCATTCCCACACCCCTCCCCCTACAACCCCTCCCATTCCTAGAAACCTCCCTCTCCTACACACCCTACCATTCCCATACCCATCCCCCCCACACCCCCTCCCATTCCCGCATCACTCCCTCTGCCCCTCCCTCCGCCTTTCCCATGCACCACATCTCCGCCCCTCCCACACCCCTCCCCTGCACCATCCCTCCGCCCCTCCCACACAACGTCGCTCCCCATCTACGACCCTCCTTTGCACCACCCCTCCTCCCCTACCCTACATCATCCCTCGGCAGTCCCCTCCACCTCTCTCCGCCTCTCCCTCCGCCCCTCCCCTACACCACCCCTCCGCTCCTCCTCTCCCTTTCCCTACTTTCCTCCCCTGCACCATACCTCCTCCCCCACTTCCCTCCCTCTCCCTATTCCCTCCATACGATCCTCCCCTTCCCCTCCCTACGCCCCTCCCCTCCATCTCCCTACGCCCCTCCCCACCCACTCCCTACGCCCTCCCCTCCCACTCCCCACGCCCCTCCCCCTCCCTACGCCCCTCCCACACCCTACGCCCTCCCCTCTCACTCCCGACGCCCCTCCCCTCCCTACGTCCCTCCCATACACCATCCTTACGCCCCTCCCGTCCGTCCCCCTGCGCCCCTCACCTCCCCTCCCCAACCTCCTCCCCTCCCACTCCCTTCGCCCCGCACCTACGCCCCGCCCTCCCCTGCACCGTTGCGCCGCCGCTTCTCCCCTTCATTCGCCTCTCCCCTCTCCCTCCCTACGCCCCTCCCCCTCACTCCGCCCATCTCCTGCAGCCCTTCCCCCTCCCCCACACCCTCCCCCTCCCACTCCCCCACACCATGCCCCCCTCCCCTCCCCCACACCCTACCCCTCCCACTCCCCCACACCCTGCCCCTCCCCTACATTCTGCCCCTCCCCCACGCCTACCCCTCCCGCACACCCTGCCCCTCCCCACACCCTGCCCCTCCCCCTCCCTCTCCATTTGCCCATTCCTCTGCCCCGCCCCCGCTATACCCCTGGCGCTTCCACTGACTAAGCCTATCCGCCTTCCTCTTTCCCTTCACCTACCCTTCCCTCTCCCCTTCCCTCTACCTCACTTTACCCCTCCCTCTGCCCCATCCCTCTGTCCCTCCATCCCTCACTCGCCACTCCCTCTGGCATTCCCATTGACTATCCCCCTCCATCTCTCTCCCTCCCCTTCATAACCCCCTCGCTCCCATTCCTTCCCCTCCCCTTTCCTCTCCCCACACCGCTTTCCTCTCCAACTCCCGTTTCCTCTCCCCAAAATTTCCTCCCGCTTCCTCTCCGCCCTCCCCTTCCTCTCCCCCTCCCTTCCTCTCCCCCTCCCTTTTCCTCCGCCATTCCCTTCCCCCCTTCCCAACTCCCTCCCATTCCTCCACTTTTCCCCTTCCTCTCCCTCTACACCTTCCTCTCCCACCTCCTCTATCCCCTCCTCCTTCCTCCCCCTCCCCTTTCCCCTTCCCTTTCCGCTCCCCCTTCCATTTCCGCTCCCCTCTCCTTCCTCTCCCCATCCCCCTCTCCCTATCCCCCTCTCCCAACCCCCCCCTCCCCATCCCCCTCTCCCTATCCCCCTCTCCCCATCCACCCTCTCCCCATCCCCCTTCCTCTCCTCTCCCCATCCCCTTCCTCTCCCCATCCCCCTTCCTCTCCTCACCCGCTTCCTCTCCCTCCCCCTTCCCCTCCCCCCTCTTCCTCTCCCATCCCCCTTCCTCTTCCCCATCCCCTTCCTCCCCAATCCCCCTTCCTGCCCCATCCCCCTTCCGCCCCTATACCTCTTCCTCCCCCCATCCCTCTTCCTCTCCCCATCCCCCTTCCTCTCCCCATCCCTCTTCCTCCCCCATCCCTCTTCCTCTCCCCATCCCCCTTCCTCTCCCCATCCCTCTTCCTCTCCCCATCCTCTTCCCCATCCCCTTCCTCTCCCCATACACCTTCCTTTCCTCATTCCCCTTCCTCTCCCCATCCCCCTTCATCTCCCCTACCACCCCCCCCCCCATTTCCCGCTCCATTGCCCCCTCCATTTCCACCTCCATCTTTCCCCCTCCCATTCCTCTTCACCCTCCCCTTCAGCTCCCTCTTTTACCTCACGTTCTACCCTCCCCCTGCCTCTTCTCCTCCAGCTCCAGACACGCCCATTTTTACTGCTGTTTTGCTCCCCCTCTCACCCCCCTTGTTCCCTCTGCCCCCTTTCCCCTCACCCTGCCCTTCAAGATTTCCAAACCTCCTGCCCTTACCCCCTCCCCACAGTCTCCAACCGACCCTCCTCATCCCCCTACCTCCTACCCCTGTCTCCCCTCCCCCTCCCTCTACTCTTCAACAATATCCTCCTCCCCCTCCCTCTCCTCCATTGCTTTTCTCCCCGTCCTCTCTCCCAGCCTTCCTCTCCCCACACTTTCCTCTACCACATCCCTCACCTCCGCCCGCCTTTCCCTCTCCCTTTTGCACCTTCTCTCATCCCCTTTCCCACCCCCTCCCTCTCCCCCTCCCTCTCCCCTCCCTCTGCATCTTCCTCTCCCTCTTCCTCTCCTCCTCCTCATCCTTTCCCCCTCACCCTTTCTCTCTCCTCTATTCCCCTCCCTCTCTTCCCCTCCCACTCTTCCCCTCACTCTCTTCCCCTCCCTCTCTTCCCCTCCCTCTCTTCCCCTCCCTCACTTCCCCCTCTCTTCCCCCTCTCTTCCCCTCCCTCTCTCCCCTCTCTCCCCCTCTCTTCCCCTTCTCTTCTCCTCCCTCTCTTCCCCTCCCTCTCTTCCCCTCCCTCACTTCACCTCCCTCTCTTCCCCTCCCTCTCTTCCCCTCCCTCTCTTCCCCTCACTCTCTTCCCCTCACTCTCTTCCCCTCCCTCTCTTCCCCTCCCTCTCCCTCTTTCCCTCCCTATCTCCCCCTTCCATTCCCCCCCTCCCTCTCTCCCCTCCCACTGACTATCCCTCTCCGCCTTCCTCTCTCCCTTCACATACCCCTCCCTCTCCCCTTTCCTCTAACTCACGTTATCCATTTTCCCGTTCCTCTCCCTCTACTCCTTCCTCTCCCACCTCCTCTATCCCCTCCCATTTCCCCCTTCCATTTCCGCTCCCCTTCCATTTCCGCTCCCCTCCCCTTCCTCTCCCCATTCCACTCTCCCTATCCCCCTCTCCCCATGCCCCCTCTCCCCATCCCCCTTCCTCTCCCCATCCCCTTCCTCTCCCCATCCCCTTCCTCTTCCCCATCCCCTTCCTCTTCCCATCCCCTTCCTCTCCCCATCCCCTTCCTCTCCCCATCCCCTTCCTCTCCCCATCCCCTTCCTCTTCCCCATCCCCTTCCTCTTCCCATCCCCTTCCTCTCCCCATCCCCTTTCTCTCCCCATCCCCTTCCTCTTCCCATCCCCTTCCTCTCCCCATCCCCTTCCTCTTCCCATCCCCTTCCACTCCCCATCCCCTTCCTCTTCCTCATCCCCTTCCTCTCCCCATCCCCTTCCTCTCCCCATCCCCTTCCTCTCCCCATCCCCTTCCCCTTCCCCATCCCCTTTCTCTCCCCATCCCTTTCCTCTTCCCATCCCCTTCCTCTCCCCATCCCCTTCCTCTCCCCATCCCCTTCCTCTTCCCCATCCCCTTCCTCTCCCCATCCCCTTCCTCTCCCCATCCCCTTCCTCTCCCCATCCCCTTCCTCTCCCCATCTCCCTTCCTCTCCCCATCCCCTTCCTCTCCCCATCCCCTTCCTCTTCCCATCCCCTTCCTCTTCCCATCCCCTTCATCTCCCCATCCCCTTTCTCTCCCCATCCCCTTTCTCTCCCCATCCCCTTCCTCTTCCCATCCCCTTCCTCTTCCCACCCCCTTCCTCTCCCCATCCCCTTCCTCTCCCCATCCCCCTTCCTCTCCCCGTCCCGTCCCCATCCCCTTCCTCTCCCCACCCCCTTCCTCTCCCCTACCCCTCTTATCCTTCCATTGCCCCCTCCATTTTCCCCTCCATCTTCCCCCCCTCCCATTTCTCTTCACCCTCCCCTTCATCTCCCTCTTTTACCTCACGTCCTACCCTCCCCCTGCATCTTCTCCTCCAGCTCCCCACACGCCCATTTTTGCCGCTCCTTTGCTCCCCCTCTCACCCCCCTTGTTCCCTCTGCCCCTTCCCCCTCACCCTCCCCTTCAAGCTTTCCCACCCTCCTGGCTTTCCCCCCTCCCCCACAGTCTCCACCTGACCCTCCTCATCCCCTACCTCCTACCCCTGTCTCCCCTCCCCCTCCCTCTCCTATTCATCAATATCCTCTCCTCCTCCCTCTCCTCTCCTTGCTTTTCTCCCCGTCCTCTCTACCCGCCTTCCTCTCCCCGCACTTTCCTCTACCAAATCCCTCAGCTCCGCCCTCCTTTCCCTCCCCCTTTTGCACCCTCCCCTTCTCTCATCCCCTCTCCCACCTCCTCCACCCCTCCCTCCACCCCCCTCGTCACTGGCGCTCCCACTGACTGTACCCCTCCCCCCCCTTCCTCTCTTCCGCTCCCCTTTCCCTCTCCCTTTTGCACCTTCTCTCATCCCCTTTCCCACCCCCTCCCTCTCCCCCTCCCTCTCCCCTCCCTCTGCATCTTCCTCTCCCTCTTCCTCTCCTCCTCCTCATCCTTTCCCCCTCACCCTTTCTCTCTCCTCTATTCCCCTCCCTCTCTTCCCCTCCCACTCTTCCCCTCACTCTCTTCCCCTCCCTCTCTTCCCCTCCCTCTCTTCCCCTCCCTCACTTCCCCCTCTCTTCCCCCTCTCTTCCCCTCCCTCTCTCCCCTCTCTCCCCCTCTCTTCCCCTTCTCTTCTCCTCCCTCTCTTCCCCTCCCTCTCTTCCCCTCCCTCACTTCACCTCCCTCTCTTCCCCTCACTCTCTTCCCCTCACTCTCTTCCCCTCCCTCTCTTCCCCTCCCTCTCCCTCTTTCCCTCCCTATCTCCCCCTTCCATTCCCCCCCTCCCTCTCTCCCCTCCCACTGACTATCCCTCTCCGCCTTCCTCTCTCCCTTCACATACCCCTCCCTCTCCCCTTTCCTCTAACTCACGTTATCCATTTTCCCGTTCCTCTCCCTCTACTCCTTCCTCTCCCACCTCCTCTATCCCCTCCCATTTCCCCCTTCCATTTCCGCTCCCCTTCCATTTCCGCTCCCCTCCCCTTCCTCTCCCCATTCCACTCTCCCTATCCCCCTCTCCCCATGCCCCCTCTCCCCATCCCCCTTCCTCTCCCCATCCCCTTCCTCTCCCCATCCCCTTCCTCTTCCCCATCCCCTTCCTCTTCCCATCCCCTTCCTCTCCCCATCCCCTTCCTCTCCCCATCCCCTTCCTCTCCCCATCCCCTTCCTCTTCCCCATCCCCTTCCTCTTCCCATCCCCTTCCTCTCCCCATCCCCTTTCTCTCCCCATCCCCTTCCTCTTCCCATCCCCTTCCTCTCCCCATCCCCTTCCTCTTCCCATCCCCTTCCACTCCCCATCCCCTTCCTCTTCCTCATCCCCTTCCTCTCCCCATCCCCTTCCTCTCCCCATCCCCTTCCTCTCCCCATCCCCTTCCCCTTCCCCATCCCCTTTCTCTCCCCATCCCTTTCCTCTTCCCATCCCCTTCCTCTCCCCATCCCCTTCCTCTCCCCATCCCCTTCCTCTTCCCCATCCCCTTCCTCTCCCCATCCCCTTCCTCTCCCCATCCCCTTCCTCTCCCCATCCCCTTCCTCTCCCCATCTCCCTTCCTCTCCCCATCCCCTTCCTCTCCCCATCCCCTTCCTCTTCCCATCCCCTTCCTCTTCCCATCCCCTTCCTCTCCCCATCCCCTTTCTCTCCCCATCCCATTTCTCTCCCCATCCCCTTCCTCTTCCCATCCCCTTCCTCTTCCCACCCCCTTCCTCTCCCCATCCCCTTCCTCTCCCCATCCCCCTTCCTCTCCCCGTCCCGTCCCCATCCCCTTCCTCTCCCCACCCCCTTCCTCTCCCCTACCCCTCTTATCCTTCCATTGCCCCCTCCATTTTCCCCTCCATCTTCCCCCCCTCCCATTTCTCTTCACCCTCCCCTTCATCTCCCTCTTTTACCTCACGTCCTACCCTCCCCCTGCATCTTCTCCTCCAGCTCCCCACACGCCCATTTTTGCCGCTCCTTTGCTCCCCCTCTCACCCCCCTTGTTCCCTCTGCCCCTTCCCCCTCACCCTCCCCTTCAAGCTTTCCCACCCTCCTGGCTTTCCCCCCTCCCCCACAGTCTCCACCTGACCCTCCTCATCCCCTACCTCCTACCCCTGTCTCCCCTCCCCCTCCCTCTCCTATTCATCAATATCCTCTCCTCCTCCCTCTCCTCTCCTTGCTTTTCTCCCCGTCCTCTCTACCCGCCTTCCTCTCCCCGCACTTTCCTCTACCAAATCCCTCAGCTCCGCCCTCCTTTCCCTCCCCCTTTTGCACCCTCCCCTTCTCTCATCCCCTCTCCCACCTCCTCCACCCCTCCCTCCACCCCCCTCGTCACTGGCGCTCCCACTGACTGTACCCCTCCCCCCCCTTCCTCTCTTCCGCTCCCCCAATCCCCTACCTCTCTCGCTATCCCCTCCCTCTCTCGCCATCCCCTCCCTCTCCCCCTCCCTCTCCCCCTCCTCTCCCTCTCCCCCTCCCTCTTCCCCTCCTCCCTCTTCCTCTCCCCCTCCCTCTTCCTCCCCCTCCCTCTTCCTCCCTCTTCCTCTCCCCTCCTTCTTCCTCCCCCCCTCCCTCTTCCTCGCACCCTCCCTATTCCTCCCCCTCCATCTTCCACCCCCTCCCTCTCCCTCCCTCTTCCACTTCCCCTCCCTTTTCCTCTTCCGCTCCCTCTTCCTCTTCCCCACTCCCACTTCCTCTCCTCCTCCTCATCCTTCCCCCCTCACCATTTCTTTCTCGCCTATCCCCCTCCCTCTATTCCACACCCTCTCCGCCTCCCTCTCCCCTCCCTCTCTTCCCCTCCATCTCTCCCCATCCCTCTCTTCCCCTCCCTCTCGTCCCCTCCCTCTCTACCCCCCTCTCTTCCCTCCCCCTCTCTTCAGCTTCCTCTCTTCCCCTTCCTCTCTTCCCCTCCCTCTCTTCCCCTCCCTCTGTTCCCCTCCCTCTCTTCGCCTCCCTCTCTTCCCCTCCCTCTCTTCCCCCCTTCTTTTCCCCTCCCGCTCTTCCTCTCCCTCACTTCCCCTCTCTTCCCCTCCCTCTCTTCCCCTCCCTCACTTCCCCTCTCTTTCCCTCCCTCTCTTCCCCCCTCTCTTCCCCTCCCTCTCTTCCCCTCCCTCACTTCCCCTCTCTTTCCCTCCCTCTCTTCCCCTCCCTCTCTTCCCCTCCCTCTCTTTCCCTCCCTCTATTCCCCTTCCTCTATTCCCCTCCCTCTCTTCCCCTCCCACTCTTCCCCCTCTCTTGCCCCCCCTTTCTTGCCCCCTCTCTTCCCCCTCTCTTCCCCCATTCTCTCCCCTCCCTCTCTTCCCTTCCCTCTCTTCCCCTCCCTCTCCCCCCCTCTCTTCTCCTCCCTCTCTTCCCCTCCCTCTTTTCTCCTCCCTCTCTTCCCCTCCCTCTTTTCCCCTCCCTCTCTTCCCCTCGCTCTCTTCTCCTCCCTCTCTTCCCCTCCCTCTTTTCCCCTCCCTCTCTTTCCCTCCCTTTCTTCTCCTCCCTCTCTTCCCCTCCCTCTCTTCCCCTCCCTCTCTTCGCCTCCCTCTCTTCCCCTCCCTCTCTTCCCCTCCCTCTCTTCCCCTCCCTCTCTAACCCCTCTCTTCACTCCCCCTCTCTTCCGCTCCCTCTCTTCTCCATCCGCTCTTCCCCTCCCTCTCTTCCCCTCCCTCTCTTCTCCTCCCTCTGTTACCCTCCCTCTCTACCCCCTCTCTTCGCCTCCCTCTCTTTCCCTCCCTCTATTCCCCTCCCTCTCTTCCCCTCCCTCTGTTACCCTCCCTCTCTACCCCCTCTCTTCGCCTCCCTCTCTTCCCCTCCCTCTCTTCCCTTCCATCTCTTTCCCTCCCTCTATTCCCCTCCCTCTCTTCCCCTCCCTCTCTCCCCCCTCTCTTTCCCTCCCCTCTCTTGCCCCCCTTTCTTGCCCCTCTCTTCCCCCCACTCTCTTCCCCCCTCTCTCGCCCCTCTCTTCCGCCCTCTCTTACCCCCTCTCTTCCCTTCCCTCTCTTCCCCTCCCTCTCTTCCCCTCCCTCTCTTCCCCTCTCTCTCTTCCCCTCCCTCTCTTCCCCTCCCTCTCTTCCCCTCCCGCTCCCTCTCTCCCCTCCCTCTCTCCCCCTCCCTCTCTCCCCTCCCTCTCTCCCCCTCCCTCTCCCCCCTCTCTCCCACTCCCTCTCTCCCCTCCCTCTCTTCCCCTCCCTCTCGTCCCCTCCCTCACTTCCCCTCTCTTTCTCTCCCTCTCCCCCTCCCTCTCTACCTCTCCCTCTCTTTCCCTCCCTCTATTCCCCTCCCTCTATTCCCCTCCCTCTCTTCCCTCCCTCTCTCCCACCTCTCTTCCCCCTCTCTTGCCCCCCTTTCTTGCCCCCCTCTCTTCCCCCCCTCTCTTCCCTTCCCTCTCTTCCCCTCCCTCTCTCTCCCCCCTCTCTTCTCCTCCCTCTCTTCCCCTCCCTCTTTTCTCCTCCCTCTCTTCCCCTCCCTCATTTCCCCTCCCTCTCTTCCCCTCCCTCTCTTCTCCTCCCTCTCTCCCCCTCCCTCTCTTCCCCATCCTCTCTTCCCTCCCTCTCTTCCCCTCCCTCTCTTCCCCTCCCTCTCTTCCCCTCCCTCTCTTCTCCTCCCTCTCTTCCCCTCCCTCTCTTGCCCTCCCTCTCTTCCCCTCCCTCTTCCCCATCCTCTCTTCCCTCCCTCTCTTCCCCTCCCTCTCTTCCCCTCCCTCTCTACCCCCTCTCTTCCCTCCCCCTCTCTTCCGCTCCCTCTCTTCACCATCCTCTCTACCCCTCCCTCTCTTCTCCTCCCTCTGTTACCCTCCCACTCTACCCCCCTCTCTTCGCCCCCTCTCTTCCCCTCCCGCTCTTCCCTTCCATCTCTTCCCCTCCCTCTATTCCCCTCCCTCTCTTCCCCTCCCTCTCTCTCCCCTCTCTTTCCCCCCTCTCGTGCCCCCCTTTCTTGCGCCCCTCTCTTCCCCCCCTCTCTTCTCCCCCCTCTCTCCCTCCTCTCTTCCCCCCTCTCTTACCCCCTCTCTTCCCTTCCCTTTCTTCCCCTCCCTCTCTTCCCCTCCCTCTCTTCCCCTCTCTCTCTTCCCCTCCCTCTCTTCCCCTCCCTCTCTTCCCCTCCCGCTCCCTCTCTCCCCTCCCAAACTCCCCCTCCCTCTCTCCCCCTCCCTCTCTCCCCCTCCCAATCTCTTCCTCCCTCTCTCCCCCTCCCTCTCTCCCCCTCTCTCCCCCTCCTTCTTTCCCCCTCCTTCTCTCCCCCTCCCTCTCTCCCCTCCCTCTCTCCCCCTCCCTCTGTCCCCCAACCTCTCTCCCCCTCCCTCTCCCCCCTCTCCCCCTCTCTTCCCCTCCCTCTCTACCCTCCCTCTCTCCCCCTCCCTCTGTCCTCCACCCTCTCTCCCCTCCCTTTCTCCCCCTCCCTCTCCCCCCTCTCTCCCCCTCCCTCTCTCCCCTCCCTCTCTCCCCCTACCTCTGTCCCCCACCCTCTCTCCCCCTCCCTCTCCCCCCTCTCCCCCCTCTCTTCCCCTCCCTCTCTCCCCTCCCTCTCTCCCCCTCCCTCTCTCCCCCTCCCTCTCTCCCCTCCCTCTCTCCCCCTCCCTCTCTCCCCTCCCTCTCTCCCCCTTCCTCTCTTCCCCTCCCTCGCTTCCCCTCCCTCTCTTTCCCTCCCTCTATTCCCCTCCCTCTCTTCCCCTCCCTCTCTTCCACTCCCT
>NW_027601285.1:256648-276648 GCF_053455715.1 Rhinoraja longicauda
CAGTGGGAGAAAGAGAGGGTTAGTTTCGGCTGCCTGAAAATGAGAAAAGTCACAGCGTTAATTCAAAAATATTTCACTGAGTGGATTGATATAATCTACACATTCTTACACAACGATCATCAGTTGGGAATATTGTAACACGATCAGAATCAGGTCAACACCGGTTAACGGACGGAGTTATAAATCTTGAATTGTTCTGTTCACTTACCAGGGACTCCAACGGCAGCAATGATCACGTACAAGATTTTCTCCACGGCGAAATATTCCCGAACCTTTTCCCACATGTTCTCTGACCAGCGACGTGTCCCCGTGAACTACCGGTAATCTCTCGGAATGAAATGCCGGGGCAGAACATTCCCGGAGATTTTATACCATTTTCCGTCTCCACCGGGACAGTGAAGTTTCAACAGAATTAAAAATAGAGCTTTTGAAATGATTCGCAAACAGATGACATCAGCCAAGTGAAATCCCTGCTGAGACAGGTCGTGATTTATTCAGGGAATTGATTGAGAAACTCCAAAGACTGGGAATTGTGGCGATACTGGGGGATGGAAATTGGGAGCGGCATTTTTCCAGCAAAGGGGATATTGTTTCAAACTCCATCTGGTCCAACTCTCCACCACCTGTTGTTTGTCTGATTTCCTTCAATCCGCTTCAATCACTAAGGCAATCCCAAATTCCAGGGACCCTCTCAGGGCTTCTGGTGCCCAGTTTGAAGGAGGACTGGGTGACGTTTGTCCACAGGTTGAGGAATTAGATCAACAGATCACCTCGCACTAAAGTGGCCCCTCCACTCTGTTTCACCACTCAATATGATCGCGGCTTAACTGACTGCAACCTCACCCCCACACTCCCGGCGAGGCCGGTACCCATTCACTCCTTGCTTGCCTGCAGTGGGTCTGATTTTGCGCCGGGACAATAACATTCTCCGCCTTCGTCACCTCTGAGGAGGAACGACCCAAAGACTCATGACACTCAGAGAACAGAAATATTGTGGATTCAGAATTGTCCGAAACCCAAATAACACAGCGAATGATGCGGCACATCTCCCTCCTCCCTTTCTCTCTCCCTCCACCCTTTCTCTCTCCCTCCATCCTTACTGCTGTCGCTCTCTCTGAACTATCACTCTCTCCTACCATCTCTATTCTTCCTCTCGGCTCCGCCATCTCTCTGTCAACCTCTCTCTCGTAACCCCCCCCCCTCCTTCTCACTCCCATTGCATTTATCCCTCCGTTTCTTTCTATCTATCTGACCCTTCCATCGCTCCGTTTTGCCACCCCACGCGATCTGAACTCCGCTCTCTTTTCATGTTCCCACTCTCCCTTTGTTACTTAACTCTCCCTCCATCTCTTCTTTCGTCTTCTCCGCCATCTCTTCCTTTCATCACCGTACTCCCTATCTGTCTTTCTCTTTTCCCCAACCTTCCCCCTGCTCGCCCTCACCTCTCTCTCCAAGGCCTTTCTTGCGAAGTGCGGTTAAAACGGCTAGCCACCATGGGTTGTCTCTCTACCCCGTTCCCTTACACTTCAATAGCCCTTCCAGGTGAGGGTGCTGTTCACATGCACCTCATCTAACCCCTTCTATTGCATGCGGTGTTCCAGATATGGTCTCCTTTGCATCGGCGTGGTCAAGTGGAGACTCGGCGACCGTTCCGCCGAACACTTACCGTCGTTCCGTCAAGGCCTCCCGGATCTTCCCGTTGTAACTCGCCTTCCCACACTGACCTTTCTGTCCTTTGCTTCATCTATTGCCAGACTGAAGCGACATGCAAACTGAAAGAACGCCACTTCATATTCCGCCCTTGGTGCCTTGCAACAATAGACAATATACAATAGACAATAGGTGCAGGAGGAGGCCATTCGGCCCTTCGAGCCTGTACGCACCGCCATTCAATGTGGTCATGGCTGATCATTCTCAATCACTACCCCGTTCCTGCCTTCTCCCCATTCCCCCGGACTCCGCTCTCCTTAAGAGCTCTATCTAGCTCTCTCTTGAGTGCATTCAGAGAATTGGCCACCACTGCCTTCTGAGGCAGAGAATTCCTGATGTTATGAACTATGAATTATCCAATGTTAGGTAACTAAGTGCAAATTCCCACTTCCCCCTCGCTCTTCCTCGTGCTTCATCCGGGCTCGCACCAATACATCCCCCCACCACATCTTCAACCGATATTACATCCTCTTTCTTTATAATGCCATCCTGCTCAACCCTTACCTCGCACCTGACAATGAAAACGGTATTCACCCGCTCATCGTTCAACTCGCTTTGTCCTGCTGTTCCCCCGTCCCACCACAATCAGTCTGAAGAAAGGTCCCGAACCGAAACTTCACCCATCCATGTCCTTAACATTTCGGAGTGCCCTCTACAACTCTCACCAACATCTACAGATGCACCATAGAAAGTATTTTATCAAGATGCATCACAGCTTGGTTTGGGAACAGCTCCATAGACGAACGCCAGAAATTGCTGCGAATTGTCCAGACCATCACACAAAGCAACCTCCCATATATTGACTCAATTTATAAACCACGCTGCCTCGGCAAGGCCAGCAGCATAATCAAGGACGAGTCGCACCATTTCCACTCCTGTTCCCCACTGTCCCATCAGGCAAAATGTATAGAAGTGTGAAAATGCACACCTCCAGTTTCAGGGACAGCGTCTTCCCAGCTGTTATCAGCCAACGGAATTATCCCACCACAACCAGAAAGCAGCGCTGAACTACTATCTACCTCTTTGTTGATCCTCGGACTATCCTCGATCGGATTTTGCAGGCTTTACCTCGCACTGAACGTTATCCCCTTATCATGTATCTATACTCTGTAAATGGCTCGACTGTAATGAAGTATTTTGTTTCCACTGACTGGGTAGCACGCAACAGTCTTTTCACGGTACCTCGGTACACGTGACAATAAACTGCACTGAACTGACATACTTAACTAGATTTCTCCAGAGGTGTAGCCTGACTCGCATTGGATATTGATTGTGTGTGACAGTGTGAGTGTGCGAGTCCGTGCAAGAGTGTGCTAGCACGTGTATGCGAGTGTGAATGTGTGAGATTGTGCACGTGAGTCGGTGTGTGTGCGTATGCGTTATTGTATGCGGTTGCAGGAATTTCAATGATTCAGTGATACCTTATTATCACGGACCCAGGTAGAGTGAAATGCTTAGTTTTGCAGACAACCCGGTAACATCATGTAGCAGACCTCACCTAGGCGGTACACAAGTGTCGCCACATTTCGACACCGACAAAGTTACAAACGTTGGCCGGATAGTTCTCTCTCCTGCCTGCCGCCGCACCGCGGGTCGCCCCTTCGTTCTCGGCGGCCTTCCTCGCTCTCCGACGGTCCACCTCGCTCTCTGCGGTTCCTCGCGGCTCCCACCTCGCTCCCGAGGCGCGGTTCTCATCGCCATTCGCGGTGGGCGAGCCGGGCCGACACGGGCCGACTGAAGGGCTTGGCCCCGCTCACCGGGAACACTCCCGGCCACGCTGCGCTGCGCTGCTCGCCGCGACCATCCAAGGATAAACTCAATCCCAAAATGTGCGCGTGTGCATGCGGGTAGAGTATGTAAGAGTGCCCATATTTGTGTGTGTGTGTGTGTGTCTGTCTGTGCGAGTGCGTGAGTGTGCATGTGTGCGTGTGAGTGTGTAAGCATTAGTAAGTGTGGATGCAAGTGCGATTGAATGTATCTGTGTCTCTGAGTGGGAGAGTGCATGTGGGTTTGTGAAGGACAGTGTTTGCGTCTGTGCGTGTGTGTGGCTGTTTGTGAGAATGTGAGAGAATATGTGGGATGTGAGTTTGTCAGAGTGTTTGAGCATGTAATGCTTTGATAGTGTGTGTGCGTGTGTGTCTGTGTGTGTGTGTGTGTGTGTGCGTGAGTGTGTGGGAGAGTATATGATGTTTTTGGCAGAGAATGTGTTCGTGTGTAAGTGTGTGATAAGTGCGTGTCTCTTAGTGCTAGTGCGTGTGAATATCTGTTAGTGTGAATGCATGTGTACGTGTGAGAGTATATTTGATTGTTTGTGATTGCATTTGAGAGATTGTGTGTGTCTTCGTGCGCGTGTATGTGTGTGTGCGTGTTTGACTGTGTTTGAGGGTGTGAACATGTGTGTTTGTAATGATGTAATGGCATACTGTGGGTTTTAGTGACGACGTGACACGCTGTGGGGCATTACTGATGGAGTGACGCACTGTGCAGTGGAACTGATGGAGTGACATAATGTATAGTAGTAATGGTGGATTAACACACTGTGGGTTGGTACAGATGGAGTGACACACTTTGGAGTTGTATTGATGAAGTGACACACTGCGCAGTAGTGCTGATGGAGTGACACACTGTGCAGTGCACTGATGGAGTGACACAATGTGGGGGTAGTACTGATGGAGTGACACACTGCGCAGTGTACTGATGGAGTGACACAATGTGGGGGTAGTACTGATGGAGTGACACAATGTGGGGGTAGTACTGATGGAGTGACACACTGCGCAGTGTGCTGATGGAGTGACACAATGTGGGGGTAGTACTGATGGAGTAACACAATGCGCTGTGTTGTTGTTGTTGTTGTTCGTCCTTCGGGTTGGAAGTTGACCATGACTTCACTTTCAGTTGGAGGATTGGCGACTGTGGGTCCTGAAGTGACTGGTGAGGCCAATCCGGGCCCGGAAGGCACGCGTACACGTAGGACACAAGTGGATGGGTGCTGCAGTGGAAGTGGAGGTAGCCCAGGCCTTGCGCGCGGTGCGTTTCCTCTGGGTCTCTGCAGTGCGTCTGTTCTCTGCTGCACGGGCTCCTGTGGTGAGCTTGCTACGCCAGGTTGGACGGTCCAGAGCAAGAGACTCCCAAGTGCTGAGGTTGATGTCCAAGTCTTTGAGGGACACTTTGAGGCAGTCCTTAAACCGTTTCTTCTGTCGTCCTACTGAGCGCTTGCCCTGACACAGTTCCCCATACAGAAGTTGTTTTGGCAGTCGACTCTCGGGCGTTCTGACGACATGGCCTGCCCATCTAACTTGGGCTTTCCGTAGGAGGTTGTGGACGCTGGGGATTCCGGCCCGTTCCAAGACCTCTGTGTCGGGAATTGTGTCCTGCCACCTGATGTGAAGGCGTCTGCGTAGGCAGCTCAAGTGAAAGTGGTTGAGCTGTTTGGCATGTCTGCTGTAGACAGTCCAGGCCTCACTGGCATAGAGAAGAGTGGTGAGTACCACTGCACGGTAGACCTTCAGCTTGGTGGTAAGGCTGAGTCCTCTCCGCTCACAAACACTCCCACGGAGTCGCCCAAAGGCAGCGCTGGCCTTGGCCATTCTGTTGTTGACCTCAGCGTCAATGTTCACCACTCGCGCGAGTGTATTGCCCAGATACATAAAGCTGTCGACTGCCTGTAGGTTCTGCCCCTTCGCCGTGATGTGTGGTTCCTGGTAGGGCTTTCCAGGCGCGGGCTGGTACGTAACTTCAGACTTTTTGGTGCTAATAGAGAGACCAAAGTTGTCACAGGCCTGTGAGAAGCAATCCATTTCATGATGCAGCTTCTGCTCTGTGCTGGCGTTGAGGGCGCAGTCATCAGCAAACAAGAAATCTCTGATGATGGTCTCCTTCACCTTTGTAACAGCTTGCAGGCGCCTGAGGTTGACCAGCCGTCTGTCAGTTCCTGTCCCTGATGTGTATTCCATCCTGGCAGTCACGGAAGGCATCGGTCAGCATGGCAGAGAAGACCATGCTGAAGAGTATAGGGGCAAGAACACAACCTTGCTTCACGCCGTTTGTCACTGGAAAGGCTTCAGACTCGTCTCCATCATCTAGCACTTTCGCCATCATTCCATCATGGAACTGGCGCACAATCGTGATGAACTTGCTGGGACAGCCAAACTTCTGCATTATCCACAAGCCATCTCTGCTGACAGTGTCGAAGGCGTTTGTCAGATCGACGAAGTTCACGAACAGGTCGCTGTGCTGCTCTTGGCATTTTTCCTGGAGTTGTCGTGCAGCAAATATCATGTCGACAGTTCCAGGTCCAGCACCGAAACCACACTGGATTTCTGGAAGGAGAACCAGCTCAAGGTGTTGAATGAGACGGTTGAACAGGATGCGAGCGAAGATCTTCCCTGCTATGGACAGGAGGGAGATGCCTCGATGATTGTCGCAAGACTGGCGGTTGCCTTTCCTCTTGTAGATGTGGACTATGCTGGCATCTTTCAGCTGTTGTGGGACCTTCATTCCACATGGACTGGAAGAGTTCAGTCAGCTTCTGCATCATGACAGGGCCTCCTACTTTGAACACTTCAGCACTACACTGTAGTACTGATGGAGTGACACCAGTTGATGCAGTTCGTGTGGATTAACACACTGTGGGTTGGTACAGATGGAGTGACACACTGCAGTAGTACTGATGAAGTGACACACTTTGCAGTAGTTCTGATGGAGTGATACACCATGCGCCTCTACTGATGTAGTAACACACTGCGGGTAATACTGATCGAGTGACACAATGAGTAGTAATGTTGTTATGACAAACTGTGGAGTAGTACTGACGAAGTGACACACAGTGGAATAATACTGATTTAGTGACAAATTGTGAGGTAGTTTTGTTGTCATGACATACTGTGGGGATGAATTGATGGATGAAACAATGTGGGGTAGACTAATGGAGTGATACATTGTGAGGTAGTACTGAGGAACTGGCACACTGTGGCGTAGAATTGATGGACTGACACCCTGGGGTCGTACTGATGTAGTTCCACACTGAAGTAGTAACGACGGAGTGACAAACTGTGTGGTAGTACTCATGTCATTGCATCAGTACTACCACGCAGTTTGTCACTCCATCACCCCACCCCTTGGGGTAAAACTGATGGAGTGACACGCTGTGGAGCAGTACTGATGGTGACACACTGCGCGGTTGTACTGATGGAGTGACATACTTCGGTGTAGTGCTGATTGAATGACACACTGGGGTGGTATGGACAGAATGGCGCACAGTGGGCGAGTACTGAAGTATTGACACAATGTTCGGTGGTACTGTCTGGTTGCACATTGTGACCTCCACACTGAAGTAGGACTGACGGTGGGGCAATACAGATGGAGGGTTACACTGTTGGGTAATACTAATTGAATGAGTCCGTGTGGTTGTACATAATGGAATAACAAGCTTAAGGCAGTACTGATGGAGTGCATCACTGTGGTGTAGTACTGATGGAATAACATATTGTAGGGTAGTACTGATGGAGTGACACGCTCCAGTGTTGTACTGATGGAGTGTAACACTGTGGAGTAGTACTGGTGTAATGACGTACTTTGGAGGTGTATTGATGGAATGGCACACTGTGGGGTAGCACGGATGTAATAGCACATTCTGTGGAGTGACGCAGTAATACTGATGGACTGACACGCTCTTCGGTAGTACTGTTGCGATGAAAAACTGTGGTGAAATAGTGATGGAATTACACACTATGGAGTCGCAGCGATGGGTTAGCACAGTGTGGGGTAATGCGAATGGAATGGCAGATTTGAGGTAGTCCTGATGGTGTGAAACACTTTGGGGATTACTGATGGAAGAACATTCTGCTGTGAGTACTGATGGAGTGACACGTTCTAGGGTTGCACTGGAGTGACATGATGTGGGGCAGTTCCGATGTAGTGTAACAATATGGAGTTGTATTGATGCAGTCAGACACTGTGTGGTTTCACCGACGGAGTGACACACTGAGCGGTAGTACTATGGTGATGACAAACTGTGGTGTAGTACTAATGCTGTGACAAACTGAGCGGCAATACTGATGGAATGACACAATTTGTGGCAGCACTTATGGGGTGACACACGGATAGTCCTGATTGAATGATAAACATCGGGTAGTACTAATGGCGTGAGGCATTGTGGGGAAATTCTAATAGAGTGAAACTGTGGGGAATTATTGATGGAGTGACTGATGGAGTGACACAGTGAGATAGGGCTGATGGAGTGACATACTGTGGGGAATACTGATGGAGTCACACGCTGCATGGTAGTACTGATGGAGTGATAATGGATTGTTTTGTTGGAGTGACACACGTACTGATGCAATGATAACCCGAGTGATATTCCTGATGGTGCGATGCTCTATGGGGAGGCACTGATGGAGTGGCACAGTGTAGGGTAGTACAGATGGAGTAACAGACTATATTTTATTACTGATGCAGTGGCATACTGTGGGTAGTGCTGGTGGAGTGACACATTTTGAGGTAGTACTGATGGAATGGCGCACTATGTGGCAGTACTGACGCAATAGCATATTGTGGAATAGTACTGATTGTGTGACACCCTGCGGTGTAGTACTGTTGGATAGACATATACCAGAGTAATACTGGTGGATTGAAGCACTGTGGGGTAGTACTGATGGAAGGACTCATTGTGTAGTACTGATGGAGTGACACACCGTTGGATAGTACTGATAGAGTGACACCCTGTGTCGTAGTACAATAAGGGGACGTGGCTGCGTTCTGCAGCTGCGGCTCACCGGCAGTCTCTCTGTCTTTTGTTTTGTTTTGTATATTGTCATCGTTTAAATGTACGTTTTGATCTATTTTTAACTCTGTTTATGTGGGGGGTGGTGGGGGGGGGGGGGGTGGGGGTGGGGGAAACCTTTTTCCCCAATCTCCTCCTCAACGGAGATGCGACCTTTCCCGTGTCGTGTCTCCGTTCGCGCTATGGCCTAACACCGTGGAGTCGGTGGCCTCCAGCTGGGATCGACCTTGAAGACTCCGGTCGCAGGGCCTGGACTTACCATGTCGGAGGCTTCGGCCGTGGGCCCTGCGGACCGCAACATCTTTAGTTCGCAGGTCCCTGGCTGGCGACCGGCTTTTGGGAGCTCCAGACGTAGCAGCTTCGACCGCCCCGGAGCGCGAGGTTTGTTCGACCCACTCGCAGGACCTTCATCGCCCTGCGTGGCCTGGCCGCGGCACTTCCCATCGCCCGGTGGGGGCTCAGGACCTTCATCGGCCTGATCGGCTCGACCTGGAACTTTCCATCGCCCGGTGGGGGCCTCAAAAGTCGTGAGCCTCGAACGACTCGTGGCACCACGGGAGAAGAATGAGGAGGAGATAAGACTTTTCGTTGCCTTCCATCACAGTGAGGGTGTGCCTGGAGCAATCACTGTGATGGCTGTTTGTGTTAAAATTGTAATTGTGTGTCTTGTGTTCTTTATTGTCTGCTGCCGGACCCTGACGTGAGAGGACGCTGGCGCTATTTGTTCGCCGCTTCTCGTCAGGACAGTTCGTCTGTTTGTTTTTATGTCATGACTGTTTTTGTAAAGCGTCTTTGAGCACTAGGAAAAGCGCTATATAAAATAAATGTTTATTATTATTATTATTATTATTATAATGGTATAATACACAAGGTGATACTGATGTTGAAAAACACTGTGGGTGTGTATTGATGGAATGGTATATAGTGCGGTAGTACCAATGAAGTGACACGCTCTGGGGTTGTACTGATGGAGTGACATAGTGTGTTCTAGTAATGATCGTCTAACACACTGTAGGCTTGTATTGATGGAGTGATCACCAGTGGGGTTGTAATAGTAAAGTGACAAACTGTGGGCAGGTACTGATGGAGTAAAACATTTTGGTGTATTACTGACAGAGTGACACAGTGTGCGGTAGTACTGATGGAGGAACAAGCGATATGGTAGTACAGATGTCGTGGCACACTGTCGGATAGTAATAATGGTGTGAAACTAAATGGGGCAGTACTGATGTAATGACACATTATAGTGTAGTTCTGATGGAGTGACACATTGAGGGGGAGAACTGATCGAATGACGCACTGTGGGATAGTACTGATGGAATGACTATCCATTTGCTCATACTGATGCAATGGCATTCTATGGGGTAGTACCGAATGAATGACGCGTTCTGATGCAGTAATGATGAAGTAACCGACGATGTGGTAGTACTGATGGAGTGACACGCTGAGCACATGGTATTGGAGGTAGGGTACTGACATGGATAGAAAGTTGGTTGACAGACAGAAAGCAAAGAGTGGGGATAAATGGGTCCCTTTCAGAATGGCAGGCAGTGACTAGTGGGGTACCGCAAGGCTCGGAGTTGGGACCGCAGCTATTTACAATATACATCAATGACTTGGATGAAGGGATTATAAGTACCATTAGCAAATTTGCCGATGATACAAAACTAGGTGGCAGTGTGAACTGTGAAGAAGATGCTATGAGGTTGCAGGGTGACTTGAACAGGTTGTGTGAGTGGGCGGATGCATGGCAGATGCAGTTTAATGTAGATAAGTGTGAGGTTATCCACTTTGGTGGTAAGAATAGGAAGGCAGATTATTATCTGAATGGTGTCAAGTTAGGAAAAGGGGACGTACAACGTGATCTGGGTGTCTTAGTGCATCAGTCACTGAAAGGAAGCATGCAGGTACAGCAGGCAGTGAAGAAAGCCAATGGAATGTTGGCCTTCATAACAAGAGGAGCTGAGTATAGGAGCAAAGAGGTCCTTCTGCAGGTGTACAGGGACCTAGTGAGACCGCACCTGGAGTACTGTGTGCAGTTTTAGTCTCCAAATTTGCGGAAGGATATTCTTGCTATTGAGAGCGTACAGCGTAGGTTTACTAGGTTAATTCCCGGAATGGCAGGATGGTCATATGTTGCAAGACTGGAGCGACTAGGCTTGTATTCACTGGAATTTAGAAGGATGAGGAGAGATCTTGTCGAAACGTATAAGATTATTAAGGGGTTGAACACGTTAGAGGCAGGAAACATGTTCCCAATGTTGGGGGAGTCCAGAACAAGGGGCCACAGTTTAATTAAGGGGTAGGCCATTTAGAACTGAGATGAGGAAAAAGAATTTCAGTCAGAGAGTTGTGAATCTGTGAAATTCTCTGCCTCAGAAGGCAGTGGAGGCCAATTCTCTGAATGCATTCAAGAGAGAGCTAGATAGAGCTCTTAATGATAGCGGAGTCAGGGGGTATGGGGAGAAGGCAGGAACGGGGTACTGATTGAGAATGATCAGCCATGATCACATTGAATGGCGGTGCTGGCTCGAAGGGCCGAATGGCCTCCTCCCGGCCTCCTCCTGCACCTATTGTCTATTGTCTAGCTAGAGACATAGGCAGCTCTCTATGCGGTGCGCTCCCTCTCTCGCGAGGCCCACAGATGGAGATCTAGCTATATCTAGCTTTGTAGATAGCTACCTAGCAAATTAATTGCCAGATAGGTCGCTCACAATGGCTATATATCTAGATGACTGGATGACTAGATACCTAAATGGCTATCTGGCTAGACGGATTAAAGGCTAGTTGGCTACATGTCTAATTGACCAGCTGGGAAGCTGGCTGGCTGGGTAGATGGCGAGCTGAATAACACCAGATGGGTAGGTCATCAGATAACGAGATGGCTTGATGAGTAGATGGCTAGAAGGCTTGATGGCCAGCTGGCTATATAGTTAGATAGCTAGATAGCTATGCAGCTGCCTAGATAGATAACTACACAGCTAAATAGCTAGATAGTTGGATAGCAATAGGAGATATGTAAATCGCTAGATGGCCAGATTAAGAAATAAACAGCTAGATTGATTGTTACAGAGACAAATGGATAGATAGCTCCGTAATTAGATCATTGGATAGCTAGCTAGACTGCTAGCTATACAGCTGAATAGCTGGATATTCAGATTGCTAGCCAACGGGGTAGATAACTGGGGAGATATCTAAATATATAGTTAACTATAGAGTAAGATAGCTAGCTAGGTAAATAGTTAGGAGTGTGCATAGCTAGGTGACTAGCTCGATAGAGAGATAGTTAGCATGCTAGCTAGTTAGAGAGGTAGCTATTTAGCCTGTTAACTATACAGCTGGACAGCTGGATGGATAGTCAAATTGATAGGTTGCTGGATCCCTGAATAGGCGGAAAGCTGCTTTACTAGTTAGCATGACAGCTAGATAGCTGGATATCAAGTTATGTAGATTGATAGTCAGCGGCAAAGACAGCCAGAGAGCGTGTTAGCTCTCTACATAGCTGAATAGCTGCATTGCTCGATAGCTTGAACGTTAGACAGATGGGTGGCGAGATAGCTGGATCTCTGCACAGCAAAATAGTTAGGTAGTTTTGTAGGCAACTCTTTGTGGAGTGCCCTCTCTCGCTCACTCGCTTTCTGGCGGCCGCGTGAAAGGGAGAACGAGAGAGTCCTAGTTGGATCCAGCTAGATAGGTGCTAAATCTCTGTAAAACTCACTTACTATCTGTCTACTGAGCCATCTACTGGTGTGGCTGGCTAGATGCCTAGCTCACTAGCCATCTAGCAAAGCTCTACCAAGCTAAACCGCTATCTGGCCGTCAAAGCGGTTGGCTAACAATCTACTAATCTAGTTCTCTCTCTACCTAGCCATCAGTCTCGTTAGCGATCTAGCTATGTAGCTACCAAAATATTTAACTCTGTAGCTATCAATCCAGCTATCTCGAGAGCTACATTGCTAGCCAGCAAGATAGACTGCCAGACAGCATGTGAGCTATCTCGATAGCAAGATAGCGAACTACCTAGATAGCTATCTACATGCAACGCTAGACAGCTAGAAAGCTGGATATCTGTATGGCGAGATAGCTGGATAATTGATAGTAAGATAGGTAGCTCTCTATCTAGGCAGCTATTTGAGGGGTGCGCTCGCTCTCTCATTCTCTGTGGGCCTCGTGAGAGAGGGAGATCTTGTTAGATCCAGCTAGATAGATAGCTACGTAGCACGTGAAATAGCTGGGTAGTTAGGAAAATAACTGCAGATGCTGGTACAAATCGAAGGTTTCACAAAATGCTGGAGTAACTCAGCAGGTCAGGCAGCATCTTGGAGAGGGAATGGGTGACGTTTCGGGTCGAGACTGAAGAAGGGTCCCGAACAGAAACGTCACCTATTCCCTCTCTCATAGATGCTGCCTGGCCAGGATTTTGTGATACCCAGCTAGATAGTTAGATCGCTAACTAAATAGCTATACGTATAGATGACTAGCTAAGATGGCTAGATGGCTGGATGGTTAGATCGCTTGAAAGGAAGATGGCTATTTGGCGAGACGGTTAGAAGGCTAGTTGGGGAGAGGTAAAGGGACAGGTGTTGATCGAGGGGGAGGTAAAGGGACAGGTGTTGGTCGAGTGGGGAGTTAACGGGACAGGTGTTGTTTGAGGGGCGAGTCCCTTTACCTCCCAAATCAACTCCATCGAAGGAACCAAACAGTCTTTCCAGGTGAGGCAGAGGTTCACCTGCACCTCCTCCAACGTCAGCTGTATCCGCTGTTCCAAGTGTCAACGTCTCTCAATCGGCGACACCAAGCGCAGGCTCGGCGATCGTTTCGCTGAACACCTCCGCTCAGTCCGTCTCACCCAACCTGATTTCCCGATGGCTCAGCATTTCAACTCCCGCTCCCATTCCCAATCTGACTTTTTTTGTCCTGGGCCTCCTCCATGGTCAGAGTGAGGCCCAGCGCAAATTGGAGGAACAGCACCTCATATTTCGCTTCGGTAGTTTACACCTCAGCGGTATCAACATTGACTTGTCTAACTTCAGATAGTCCCTGCTTTCCCTCTCAATCCCCTCCCCTTCCCAGTTTTCCTACCAGTCTTCCTGTCTCCGTCTATATCCTATCTTTGTCCGGCCCCATCCGCTGACATCAGTCTGAAGAAGGGTCTCGACCCGAAACGTCACCCATTCCTTCTCTCCTGAGAGGCTGACTGACCCGCTGAGTTACTCCAGCATTTTGTCTACCGTAGCTAGATAGCTAGTCAGGTAGATATATAACTATATTGATAGCTGCAGCTAGATATGTAGATAGCCACGTAAATAGATAGCTAGACAGCTTGATAGCTAGAGAGCTAGCGTGGCTTATAGCAATTAGCTGGATAAAGAGATGGCAAGACTGCGTCGGGAATCGCATTTCTGCGCACATTTTCTCATGGCATTTGTAAAAGTTTTGACGTCGTCGTTCGGGTCAATTGTCGAATCCTTGAATAGCGACCAGTGTTAGAGCTCTAGGGGCGAGCGGAATCAAGGGATTTGTGGAGAAGGCATGCACAGGTTACTGATTGTGCATGATCAGCCATGATCACAGTGTATGGCGGTGCTGGCTCGAAGGGCCAAAGGGCATCCTCCCGCACCCATTTTCTATGTTTTCTATGTCTATAGACTCCGTCCAATCCCGGAGTCAGTAATGAGTTCATAAGTTCATACGTCATTTGAGTAAGTCACTAGGCTCACCGAGTCTGATCCGCCATTCGATCATGGCTGCCTTATCTTTGCCACTCAAACCCAACCCCAACTTTGACACTTACTAATCACGGACCTGTCAATCCCCAATTAAAAAACCTGTTAATTCCCCAATGACGGCCTCCAGAGGCGTCTGTGGCAGCATTCCCCAGATTCACCACCCTCTGACTAGCCTCAGAATAAAACGACATACATTTAAAATGAGATGATGAGGGATTTATTTCGTAAGAAGGTGGTAAATCTTTGGAATTCTGCCACAGACAGCTGTAGAAACCGTCATTGGGTATTTTTAAATCGGAACTGGACATGGTCGTGATTCGTAAGAGTATCGACAATTACGGGGAGACGGTCGGAGAATGGAGTTGAGTAGGAGCGATAGGTGAGCCATGATAGAATGCAGGAGTGGACTCGATGGGTCTTGGTGCAATAACTCTGCTGCTATGACTTTTGTACCCAGTGTTCTTCTTTATCAGTGCACTGCAGCATCCTCACACAGCGCACCCCAATGGATGTACTGTAGCAATAGACTGTCACATCGCTCTCCTGTGGACGAACATCAGCAGCACACGGCATCATCCTCACACAGCGCACCCCAGTGGATGTACAGTGGGAATATACTGTCATGGCGCCCTCCCCTGGATGAACTTCAGCAGCACACGGCAACATCCACACAGAGCGCACCCCAGTGGATGTACAGTAGCAATAGACTGTCACGTCGCCCTCCCCTGGATGAACATCAGCAGCGCACGGCAACATCCACACGCAGCGCACTTCAGCATGTACAGTGAGAATATACTGTCACAGCGCCCTCCCGTGGATGAACATCAGCAGTACAATGCAACATCGAGGCACAACAGCCCTCACTGTCTGTACAAGATAAGTGCATCGCAGCATCAGCATTGCTTATGATGGACCTTGAGTTCCCAATGCGAAACACGCAAATCGTGGTAGTACGTTTAGAGTAATAAATAAGCCACGTAGAATGCTTTCTATAGTTGACCGAGTCATTGAATATGAGTCAGATGTCAATATTCAACTTTAGAGAACTTTACTTCGGCCGCTTTTGCAGTATTGTGTACAGTTATGTTCGCTCTCGTACACAAAGGATATGGGCGCCTCGGAAATCGTGTTCAAGACGTTTACAAGAACATCGCCTGGAGCGTATGAACAACCAGACGTTGGACTGATTCATCGGAGTTCGGGCAGTAACCTGATAGATCGATAGCAAATTATGAGAGGCAAAGATATGGTAAACAGTCAGAACATTCCTCTCGAGATGGAAATATCAAGTATTGAGGGCCACCCCTTTATGGTGAAAGGGATGAAGTTTAAACGAGGTGTGCGGGGAAAGCAAGGGGCAGTAAGTCCATCGAATGCAATACCGCAGGTGGGCATTGGGTGATAAGGAATAGGAGTAGAATTAGACCATTCGGCCAATCGTCTTATCCGCCAATCTTTTGCCCTCCAAACCCCATTCTCCTGCCTTCTCCCCATAACTTCTGATACCTGTATTAGTCAAGAATCTTTCTGTCTACGCCTTTAAATATCCACTGACGTGACCTACACAGCCTGTTGTGGCAAATAATTCCACAAATTCATCCCCTTCTGAATAAATAAATTTCTGATCATCTTCAAAAGAGAACGTAGATTAATTCTGAGGAAATGATCTCTTGTCCGAGACGCTCCCACAAGTGGAAACATACTTTCCACGTCCACTTGATCCAAACCATTCACATATCTGTATGTTTCAAAGAGGTCCACCCTTATACTTCTAAACTCCGTGTGCAAGCCGGGAGCTGACCAAACGATCGCCATAGGTTAACTTATTGCTGGGATCATTATTGTAAACCTCCTCTGGACCCTCTCCAGAGCCAGCACACCTTTCCTCTGATATGGTGCCCAGAATTGCTCACAATATTCGAAATGCGGCCTTCCCGTCGCCTTGTATAGACTCAGCATTACATCCGTGTTTCTGTATATGTCCTCTTGAAATAAATGCAAGGATTGAGTTTGCATCCATTAGACAATAGACAATAGACAATAGGTGCAGGAGTATACCATTCGGCCCTTCGAGCCAGCACCACCATTCCATGTGATCATGGCTGATCATTCTCACCGATTCAACTTGCAGATAAAATTTTGGGGAATCCTTAACCAGCACTCCCAAGTCCCTTTGCACTTCCGATTTATGGATTATTTCCCCACATAGACAATAGTCTACGCCATTATTCCTACTAACAAAATGCAGTACTCCGCACTTTGCTAGACTATATTCCATCTGCCACTTCTCTGCACATTCCCCCAACATGTCCAAGTCCTACTGCGGAGTCCCTGCTTTCGGGTCGAGACCCTTCTTTAGACTGATGTCGGAGAGGTCGGCGGGAAAGAGATAAAATTTTGTTGGAGACAGTGAGACTGGTGGGATAACTGGGAAGGAGGGGGGGTGGAGAGAGACGGGAAGCAAAGGCTAATTGAAGTTAGAGAAGTCAATGTTCATACCGCTGGTATGTTTGCTGCCCAAGCTAAGTATGAGGTGCTGTTCCTCCAATTTGCGCTGGGCCTCACTCTGACAATGGAGGATGCCCAGGACAGAAAGTTCACATTGGGAATGGGGGAGCGGGGGTGAGTTAAAGTGCTGAGCAACCGGGAGATCAGGTAGGACTGTGTGGAGCTGTTCAGCGAAACGATCGTCGATGTTGCGCTTGGTCTCGCCGATGTCACTCCATCACCACTATCCCACAGTATACCGTTACACCAGTACTACCCCACCGTGCGTCACTCCATCAGTTCTATCCCACTGTATACCGTTATATCAGTACTACCCCACAGTGCGTCACTCCATCAGTACTATCCACCAGTATACCGTTATACCAGTACTACCGCACAGTGCGTCACTCCATCAGTACTATCCCACAGTATACCATTACACCAGTACTACCCTAAAGTGCGTCACTCCATCAGTACTACCGCACAGTGTCACTCCATCAATTCCATCCCACATTATATCACAACATCAGTACTACCGCACAGTGTGTCACCCCATCAGAACTACCCCAGAATGTGCCATTACTTCAACACTACCCTACGTTAGGTTACTCCATCAATACTACTTCACAGTCTGTCACTCCATCAGTACTACATGTTACTCCATTAGTCGTACCCAAGATCGTGCCACTCTCATCAGCACAACCCCACAGTATGTCATTCCATCATTTCTTCCCGACCGTGTTTCACTCTATCAGTACCACCTTCAGTATGTAAATTCATCAGTTCTACCCACAGTTTTTCACCCCTTCAATAATACCATCGAATGTGTCACTATATCTGTACTACCCCAAAATATACCAGTCCTTCACTACTACCCCACAGGATGCTAATCCATAAGTATTATCGCTCAGCGTGTCACTCCATCAGTACTACCACATCGTCGGTTATTCCATTATTACTGCATCACAACGTAGTACTGACGGAGGAACAAACGATATGGTAGCATTGATGTCGTGGCACACTGTCGGATAGCATTCACAAAGACTCCTCACACCCCTGCAATAGTCTGTTCGAAATTCTACCATCGGGCAGACGATACAAGGCCTTCTACGCCCGCACCTCCAGACTCAGGAACAGCGTCATCCCCAGAGCCATAGCTGATATGAACCTGTCCTGCTGAACCGGATGGTCACATCGCACAGTGAACCGGCACAGACCTACTTGAACTTTATACTGTTTTAAAACTGTTTCAAATTTTGTTTCACTAGGTTGTATAAATTTAGCAAATTAATTCATTGCATCATTCCCAATCTTGTTGTACTCCTGTACAATGATAATAAAGATATATGTTGCATTGTATTGTATTGTACATTCCAAAGACATACAAGTTTGCAGGTTAATTGGCTTGGTATAAGTGCAAATTGACCTTAGTGTGTGGCCATAGCTGCTATGAACCGGTCCTGCTGAGCCGGATGGCCACAACGCATAGATCAACTTGCACTTTACCCTGTCCAAAACTGTTACAACTGTTCGTTTCGTTGGGTTGCTGCTGTCTAAATTACCTAAATTATTGCATCGTATGGGAGGCGCATTCCCAATCTCGTTGTACCCCTGGGTACAATGACAATAAAGATATATTGTATTGTATTGTATTGTATTGTAATGTGTGGGGGTCGTTGGTCGGTGCGGACTCTGTGGGCCGAAGTGCATGTTTCCGCGTTGTATCTCTAAACTAAGCTAAATATTCCCTTTTTTGTACAAATTATCTCGCTTTTTTTCTGCAAACTGGACTAATTTGTATCTCTCTCTCTCTCTTAATGCGGGATCCTGGACCTGAAATATTCGGTGCTATCCCATAGCATGCCATTGCATCAATACTAACAAATGGATAGTCATTCCATCAGTACTATTCCACAGTGCGTCATTCGATCAGTTCTCCCCCTCAAAGTGTCACTCCATCAGAACTACACTATAATGTGTCATTACATCAGTACTGCCCCATTTAGTTTCACACCATTAATACTATCCGACAGTGTGGCACGACATCAGTACGACCATATCGTTTCTTCCTCCATCAGTACTACCGCACACTGTGTCACTCTATCAGTAATACACCAAAATGTTCCACTCCATCAGTTCTTGCCCACAGTTTGTCACTTCACTAGTACTACCCCAAAGTGTATTGCTCCATCTGTACAGCCCACATTGTGTCACTCCATCAATACTACCCCACTGGACATCACTCCATCAATACAAGCATACAGTGTGTTAGACGATTATTACTAGAACACACTATGTCACTCCATCAGTACAACCCCGGGGCGTGTCACTTCATTGGTACTACCGCACGATATACCATTGCATCAATACAAACCCACAGTGTTTTTCAACATCAGTAGCACCTTGTGTATTATTCCATTAGTACTACCACACAGGGTGTCACTCTATCAGTACTATCCAACGGTGTGTCACTCCATCAGTACTACACAATGAGTCCTTCCATCAGTACTACCCCACAGTGCTTCAATCCACCAGTATTATTCTGGTATATGTCTATCCAACAGTGCTACACCGCAGGGTGTCACTCAATCAGTACTATTCCACAATATGCTATTGCGTCAGTACTGCCACATAGTGTGTCACTCCATCAGTACTACCTCAAAGTGTGTCACTCCAACAGCACTACCCACAGTGTGCCACTGCATCAGTAATAAAATATAGTTTGTTACTCCATCTGTAATACCGTACACTGTGCCACTCCACCAGTGCCTCCCCATAGAGCATCGCACCATCAGTAATATCGCTCGTGTTATCGTCGCATCAGTACTACGCCACCGTGTGTCACTCCATCAGTACAATCCAGTGATTATCACTCCATCAGTATACCACGCAGCGTGTCACTCCATCAGTACTACCCCACAGTGTCAACCCATCAGTACTTCCTCGCAGTGTCACTCCATTAGTATTCCCCACAGCGTGTCACTCCATCAGCCCTACCTCACTTTGTCACTCCAACAGTAATTCCCCACAGTTTCACTCTATTAGTATTTCTGCACAATGTCTCACTCCATTAGCACTACCCGATGTTTATCATTCAATCAGGACTATCCCAGTGTGTCACCCAATAAGTGCTGCCACAAATTGTGTCACTGCATCAGTATTGCCGCTCAGTGTGTCATTGCATTAGTACTACACCACAGTTTGTCATTACAATAGTACTACCGCTCAGTGTGTCACTCCGTTGGTGAAACCACACAGTGTCTCACTGCATCAATACAACTCCATGGTGTTGC
>NW_027601285.1:277148-294148 GCF_053455715.1 Rhinoraja longicauda
CCGGGCGCAATCTCTGCTGGTGGACGTGCGAAGGCAACGTCTGGTCCATGCATCTACACTAGAATCAATTCCCTTACGTCCTCCTACGTCCGCTGTGCCTGTCCGCCACCCGGTGGCAGCGGTGGATAACATCTACTCCCAAATTTTAGCCAATTTCCCAGAAATTCTGACCCCTAAATTCGGCGCAACCGACTCCAAGCACGGGGTTCAACACCATATCCTCACTTCGGGACCACCGCTTCATGCCCGCGCCCGCACACTGGCCCCCGACAAACTGCATATGGCGAAAGCAGAGTTTCAGAAGATGTAAGCCATGGGAATTGTTCGACGCTCGGACAGCCCATGGGCTTCTCCACTGCACACGGTGCCCAAGGTGTCCGGCGGTTGGAGGCCTTGCGGGGACTACCGCCGCCTAAATGACGCCACAATTGCAGAACGGTATCCCATCCCACACATTCAAGATTTCTCTGCCCATCTGGCCGGGGCCAAGTTGTTTTCTAAATTCGACTTAGTCAGGGGTTACCATCAGATCCCCGTGCGACCGGAGGATATGCCGAAAACCGCCATCATCACCCCTTTCGGGTTATTTGAATTCCTGCGTATGCCTTTCGGCCTTAAAAATGCCGCGCAGGCATTCCAACGCCTGATGGACACCGTTGGGCGGGGGCTCGATTTCGCTTTCATCTATATGGATGACATCCTGGTGGCAAGTTTTTCACGGCAGGAGCATTGCGCCCACCTCCGGCTGTTGTGTCATCGCCTCAATGAATTTGGGCTGGTGATCAACCCGGCTAACTACCAGTTCGGCCTCCGAGCAATCAATTTCCTGGGCCACCGGGTGACGCGGCATGGCGCGATACATTTACCAGACAAGGTGGAGGCCTTTCGCCGGTTTCCACGACCATCCACAGTGCAGGGCCTGCAGGAGTTTGTGGGCATGGCTCAATTCTACCACCGATTTGTGCCGGCGGCGGCGAGAATACTGCGGCCCTTATTCCATCTGTTGTCAGGCAAGCGGCGGGACGTGCAGTGGTCCTACGTCACCGTGGCGGCATTTGAGGGGGGAAATGTTAGTGCATCCGCGTGACGACGCCCCTACAGCACTAACCGTGGACGCCTCGGACTCTGCGATCGGTGGCGTATTAGAACAATTTTTTGACGGACACTGGCAACCTCTTGCCTTTTTCAGCCGCCAGCTTACTTCGTCGGAATGTAAATATAGCACATTCGACCGGGAGCTGCTTGCTTTACATCTGGCAGTTAGACATTTTCGGTATTTCCTGGAGGGCCGAAACTTCATCGCTTTTACCGACCATAAGCCCCTCACCTTTGCTTTTGCCAAGGTTGCGGATCCTCAGTCCGCTCGGCAGCAGCGCCGACTCACGGCGATCTCGGAGTTTACCACGGACATCCACCACATCGCAGGGAAAAGTAATCGGGTCGCGGACGCCTTGTCTCGCCCGGCGGTGATAGCCGCTGTCGACATGGTTTCAGGAATTGATTCTGTTTTAGCGGCGGCACAGCTGGCAGACGAGGAGATGAAGGCATACCGAACTGCCATCATGGGTCTGGTGCTCGAAGACATTCCTTTGGGCCCCGCCGGTATCACCGTCCTATGTGACATCTCCACAGGATAGCTGCGGCCTTTTGTTCCGGCAGCCTGGCGTCGTCGGGTTTTCGACGCCATTCATACTTTGGCCCATCCATCTATTCGCATAACGGTGGAATTGGCTTGCTATGAGCCAAGTGCATGTAGGATTGAGTTAATATGCGAGGATCGCTGGTTAGTGCGGACTCGATGGGCCGAAGGGCCTGTTTCCGCGCAGTAAGTTTAGACTGTGGCAAAGGACAGTGATCAGCAGGAGGATAAAACAAATATCTTCCACCGACCCAGAAAAATTTTCGTATCAATAGGGAATCAAGATACTAAACCTGGAATCTTGAATTTTGGAGGAACTCAGCTGGTCAAGCAGGTCTGTGAAAGCAACAGGTCTAATTCAACGTTTCGGCCCTACTCCCAGTGAGGTCGAGCACAAGGAGCTGAATTAATATAAAATAGGTAAAGGTTTCACTGAGATTGTCAGGGAGAACATGGGATGTGCTGTGTAGCATAGCGTATGACTGAGGGTCGGAATGAGATCTTCCGTCTATCTGTTCGGGAGGACAGGATGTAGGTCCTGACGGAACAAATGGGAAGTGAGGAGAAAGATTCCACAGAGAGAAATAGACAGAGGGAGGGTGGTGAACAGACTGACGACACTGGGTGTGAACATATCGTCTGGATGTTGAGGTCTGCTCTAGTTAATTGTGGAAAGCTACAATATGAGAGCAGAAAAACGCACTAATGCTAATATAAGAAAATAACTGCAGATGCTGGTACAAATCGCAGGTATTTATTCACAAAGTGCTGGAGTAACTCAGCAGGTCGGGCAGCATCTCGGGAGAGAAGGAATGGGTGACGTTTCGGGTCGAGACCCTTCTTCAGACCCTTCACTAATGCTAATGGCATGTTGGCCTTCATAACGAGAGGATTTGAGTATAGGAGTAAAGAGGCCCTTCTGCAGTTGTATCGGGCCCTGGTGAGACCACAACTGGAGTATTGTGTGCAGTTTTGGACTCCTAATTTATGGAAGGACATCCTTGTTATTGAGGTAGGTTCGGAGGATAATCCCCGGGATGGCGGAACTGTCATATGAGGAAAGTTTGTAAAGATTGGGCTTGTCTTCACTGGAATTCAGTAGTAGCTGGCTGGCGTGATAACTAGATGGCTGGATAACCAGTGAGCTAGATTTCTAGCCAATAGGATGGACAGCCAGAGAGCATATTAGCTGTCTAGATAGAAACATAGTTTGCTACCTGGGTAGCTAGCTACCCACATTGCATAACTTGAAAGCTAGATAGCTGGATGTGTAGATAGCTGAATAACTAGATTGCAAGATCGCTAGCTAGAGATTAGGCAGCTCTCTGTGGGGTGCGCTCCCTCTCTCGCGAGGCCCACAGAGGGAAATCTAGTCATATCTAGGTTTGTAGATAGCTACCCTGCAAGCTAAATTGACAGATAGATCGCTCACGCCGGCTATATATCTAGATGGTTGGATGACTAGATGGCTAAATGGCTTTCTGGCTAGACGGTTGGAAGGCTAGCTGGCTACCTGGGAAATTGAGGGGCTGGGAAGCTGGCTCGCTGGGTAGATGGCGAGCTGAATAAAGCCAGATGGCTGGATGGGCAGATGGCGAGATGGCTTGATGAGTAGATGGCTAGCAAGCTTGATGGCCAGCTGGCTAGATAGCTAGATAGCTTAGCAGCTAGCTAGATAGATAGATGACGACATGGCTAAATGGCTTGATAGCTAGGTAGCAATAGGTGGTAGGTAGATAGCTAGATAGCCAGTTTAAGAAACAAATAGCTAGATTCATTGCTACAGAGATAAATGGATAGATAGCTCTATAATTAAATCACTAGATAGCTCGTTAGACTGCTAGCTAGATAGCTGGATAGCTAGATAGGTGGATTGCTAGCCAACAGGATAGATAACTAGATAGATAGCTAAATATATAGCTAGCTAGATAATAAGATAGCTCGCTTGGTAAATTCCTACAACACTAAATAGCTATATAGCTAGGTGGATAGCTAGATAGGAAGATAGATAGACAGATAGATAGATAGCTAGTTAGTCTGTTAGCTATAGAGCTAGACAGCTGAATGAATAGTCAAATTGATAGGTAGCAGGTTCGCTACATAGGTGGATAGCTGTTTAGCTAGTTAGCATGACAGCTAGGAAGCTGGATATCAAGTAATATAGATTGATTACCAGCGGGAAAGACAGCCAGAGAGCGTGTTAGCTTTCTAGATAGCCAAATACCTGCATTGCTAGATAGCTTGAACGCTAGACAGATGGATGGTGTGATAGCTGGATCTATGCATAGCAAAAATAGTTAGCTAGTTGCGTTGGCAGCTCTTTGTGGAGTGAGGTCTCTCGCTCGCTCGCTCTCGGGGGGGGGGGGGGGGGGGGGGCGAAAGGGAGAACGAGAGAGACCCATTTCGTTCTAGCTAGATAGCTCATTAATCGCTATAAATCTCTCTTGCGATCTGGCTCGTGAGCTATCTACTGGTATAGCTGGCTAGATGCCTAGCTCGCTAGCCATCTAGCAAAGCTTCATCAAGCTAAACCGCTATCTGGCCGCCAAAGCTGTTGGCTAACAATCTAGTTATCTAGTTATCTATCTCTCTAGCCCTCAGGCAAGTTAGTGACCTAGCTATCTTGCTACCAAAATAGTTAGCTCTTTACCTATCAATCAAGCTATCTCGAGAACTGGATTGCTAGCCAGCAGGATAGACTGCCAGAGAGCGTGTGAGCTATCTCGATAGCAAGGTAGCGAACTACCTAGATAGCTATCTACATGCAATGCTAGACAGCTAGAAAGCTGGATATCTGTACATCAGCTATCAGCGAGATAGCTGGAGATATTGATAGTAAATAGGTAGCTCTCTATCTTGGCAGCTATTTGAGGGGTGCGCTCTCTCTCTGATCATCTGTGGGCCTCGTGAGAGAGGGTGATCTTGTTGAGTGGGAACGATAGGTGAGCTATGATAGAATGCAGGAGTGGACTCGATGGGCCTTGGTGCAATAACTCTGCTGCTGTGACTTTTGTACCCAGTGTTCTTTTTTAACAGTGCACTGCAGCATCCTCACACAGCGCACCCCAGTGGATGTATAGTGGCAATATACTGTCACATCGCTCTCCCGTGGACGAACATCAGCAGCACACTGCAACATCCACACACAGCGCACCCCAGTGGATGTACAGTGGCAATATACTGTCATGGCGCCCTCCCCTGGATGAACATCAGCAGCACACGGCAACATCCACACACAGCGCACCTCAGTACATGTACAGTGGGAATATACCGTCACAGCGCCCTCCCCTGGATGAACATCAGCAGTACACTGCAACATCGAGGCACAACAGCCCCCACTGTCTGTACAATATAAGTGCATCGCAGCATCAGCATTGCTTATGATGGACCTTGAGTTAGACAATAGACAATAGACAATAGGTGCAGGAGTAGGCCATTCAGCCCATCGAGCCAGCACCGCCATTCAATGCGATCATGGCTGATCACTCTCAATCAGTACCCCGTTCCTGCCTTCTCCCCATACCCCCTCACTCCGCTATCCTTAAGAGCTCTATCCAGCTCTCTCTTGAAAGCATCCAACGAACTGGCCTCCACTGCCTTCTGAGGCAGAGAATTCCACACCTTCACCACTCTCTGACTGAAAAAGTTCTTCCTCATCTCCGTTCTAAATGGCCTACCCCTTATTCTTAAACTGTGGCCCCTTGTTCTGGACTCCCCCAACATTGGGAACATGTTTCCTGCCTCTAATGTGTCCAATCCCCTAATTATCTTATATGTTTCAATAAGATCCCCCCTCATCCTTCTAAATTCCAGTGTATACAAGCCCAATCGCTCCAGCCTTTCAACATACGACAGTCCCGCCATTCCGGGAATTGACCTAGTGAACCTATGCTGCACGCCCTCCATAGCAAGAATATCCTCCCTCATATTTGGAGACCAAAACTGCACACAGTACTCCAGGTGCGGTCTCACCAGGGCCCGATACAACTGTAGAAGGACCTCTTTGCTCCTATACTCAACTCCTTTTGTTACGAAGGCCAACATTCCATTGGCTTTCTTCACTGCCTGCTGTACCTGCATGCTTCCTTTCATTGACTGATGCACTAGGACACCCAGATCTCGTTGAACTCCCCCTCCTCCTAACTTGACACCATTCAGATAATAATCTGCCTTTCTATTCTTACTGCCAAAGTGAATAACCTCACACTTATCTACATTAAACTGCATCTTCCATGTATCCGCCCACTCACACAACCTGTCCAAGTCACCCTGCAGCCTTATTGCATCTTCCTCACAATTCACACTACCCCCCAGCTTAGTATCATCTGCAAATTTGCTAATGGTATTTTTAATCCCTTCATCTAAGTCATTAATGTATATCGTGAATAGCTGGGGTCCGAGCACCGAACCTTGCGGTACCCCACTGGTCACTGCCTGCCATTCCGAAAGGGACCCATTTATCCCCACTCTTTGCTTTCTGTCTGTCAACCAATTTTCTATCCATGTCAGTACCCTACCCCCAATACCATGTGCCCTAATTTTGCCCACTAATCTCCTATGTGGGACCTTGTCGAAGGCTTTCTGAAAGTCGAGGTACACCACATCCACTGACTCTCCCCTGTTAATTTTCCTAGTTACATCCTCAAAAAATTTCAGTAGATTTGTCAAGCATGATTTCCCCTTCGTAAATCCATGCTGACTCGGAACAATCCTGTTACTACTATTCAAATGCTCCGCAATTTCGTCTTTTATAATTGACTCCAGCATCTTCCCCACCACTGATGTCCGACTAACTGGTCTATAATTACCCGTTTTCTCTCTCCCTCCTTTCTTAAAAAGTGGGATAATATTTGCTATCCTCCAATCCACAGGAACTGATCCTGAATCTATAGAACATTGAAAAATGATCTCCAATGCTTCCACTATTTCTAGAGCCACCTCCTTAAGTACCCTGGGATGCAGACCATCGGGCCCTGGGGATTTATAAGCCTTCAGTCCCATCAGTCTACCCAAAACCATTTCCTGCCTAATGTGGATTTCCTTCAGTTCCTCCATCACCCTAGGTTCTCCGGCCCCTAGAACATTTGGGAGATTGTGTGTATCTTCCTCAGTGAAGACAGATCCAAAGTAACGGTTTAACTCGTCTGCCATTTCTTTGTTCCCCATAATAAATTCCCCTGCTTCTGTCTTCAAGGGACCCACATTTGCCTTGACTATTTTTTTCCTCTTCACGTACCTAAAAAAACTTTTGCTATCCTCCTTTATATTATTGGCTAGTTTACCCTCGTACCTCATCTTTTCTCCCCTTATTGCCTTTTTAGTTGACTTTTGTTGCTCTTTAAAAGAGTCCCAATCCTCTGTCTTCCCACTCTTCTTTGCTATGTTATACTTCCTCTCCTTAATTTTTATGCTGTCCCTGACTTCCCTTGTCAGCCACAGGTGTCTCTTACTCCCCTTAGAGTCTTTCCACCTCTTTGGAATAAATTGATCCTGCAACCTCTGCATTATTCCCAGGAATACCTGCCATTGCTGTTCTACCGTTTTCCCTGCTAGGGCCTCCTTCCAGTCAATTTTGGCCAGCTCCCGCATCATGCCTCTGTAATCCCCTTTGCTATACTGTAATACCGACACTTCCGATTTTCCCTTCTGCCTTTCCATTTGCAGAGTAAAACTTATCATGTTGTGATCACTGCCTCCTAATGGCTCTTTTATCTCTAGTCCCCTTATCAGATCAGGATCATTACACAACACTAAATTCAGAATTGCCTTCTCCCTGGTAGGCTCCAGTACAAGCTGTTCTAAGAATCCATCTCGAAGGCACTCTACAAACTCTCTTTCCTGGGGTCCATTTCCAACCTGATTTTCCCAGTCTACCTGCATGTTGAAATCTCCCATAACCACCGTAGCATCACATTTGTGACACGCCAATTTTATCTCCTGATTCAACTTGCACCCTATGTCGAGGCTACTGTTTGGGGGCCTATAGATAACTCCCATTAGGGTCTTTTTACCCTTACAATTTCTCATTTCTATCCATAATGATTCAACATCTCCTGATTGTATGTCACCCCTTGCAAGGGAATGAATATCATTCCTTACCATCAGAGCAACCCCACCCCCTCTGCCCACCTGTCTGTCTTTTCTATACGTTGTGTACCCCTGAATATTCAGTTCCCAGCCCTGGTCCTCTTGTAGCCATGTCTCAGTGAACCCTATAACATCATACTTGCCCATGACTAACTGAGCCTCAAGCTCATCCACATTATTTTTTATACTACGCGCATTTAAGTACAACACTTTAACTTCTGTATTTACCTCCCCTCTCACATCGGTCACAATTGGCCCTGCCCTTAATTTCTTTTCCCCTCTAGAACTTCTGTTCCCATTCTTCCGAGAGTCTTTTGCATTATCTCCTGTATTCCCTTTTACCTCATCTTCATATTCACAATTTGTTAACCCCTCCCCCCCACTACTTAGTTTAAAGCCACAGGTGTCACACTAGCAAACCTGCCTGCCAGAATGTTTGTCCCCCCTGCTGTTAAGATGTAACCCGTCCCTTTTGTACAAGTCACCCCTAGCCCAGAAGAGATCCCAGTGGTCCAGAAATCTAAATCCCTGCTCTCTGCACCAGTCCCTCAGCCATAAATTCATACCCTCTATCTCTCTGTTCCTGGCCTCACCAGCACGAGGTACCGGTAGCAGTCCAGAGATAACCACCTTCGACGTCCTACTTCTCAGTGTTTTTCCCCAACTCTCTAAACTCCCGCTGTAGCACCTCCTTCCTCTTCCGCCCGACGTCATTCGTGCCCACGTGCACAACGACTTCAGGTTGATCGCCTTCCCTCACTAGGATTTTCTGAAGCCGGTCTGTGATGTGTTGAACCCTGGCACCAGGGAGGCAACAGACCATCCTCAAGTCCCTCCTGCTGCCACAGAATCTTCTGTCCGTCCCTCGGACGATGGAGTCACCGACCACTACGGCTCTTCCTGACTTCGGTCTCCCCTGTCGAGTATCCTTGGCAACAGGTCCGCCACTCGGACTGGAAACGTCTTCTGCCCCGACAGTTCCCAAGAGGGTATACCTATTTGCAATAGGCACAGCCACTGGGGTCTCCTGTAGTCCTCGTCCACTCCCCCCTGAAACAGTCTCCCACCTTCGCTCGACCTGGACCCTTGGCGTGACAGCCTCACAATAGGTCCTGTCGAGGAAACTCTCGCATTCCCGGATGGCCCTGAGGTCATCCAACTGCCTCTTCAACTCCACCACACGTCCCTTCAGGAGCTGCACCTGGACACAGTTCTTGCAGGTGTAGCTCCCAGAAGCTCCAGCGACGTCCCTGTCTTCCCACATCCTGCAGGAACACACTGCACCAACTTTTCCGCCATCACCTTGTGCCTATAACCAGCTCTGGCTTAAAACAATTGTATCCTCCTCACCTCAGCCTCCTCGCCAAAGACTCGCAACCAAAGACTCGCACTTCCCTCACTGGGCACTTCCCTCACTGGGCACTTCCCTCACTGGGCTCTTCCCTCACTGGGCACTTCCCTCACTGGGCGCTGCACCTGAACAGGGCTGCACCCTTTTGCAAGTATTGCTTATATCACCAATTAAATTGCCTGATTGTCCAATTTACCTGACTTCTCACTTAAATTAGCACTTACTTTTCTGCTCAGCCAACGGGCGTCCTTGCTCTGCTCCCGGACTTTTCAAACTGACTACTAGCGTCCTTTTGGCGCTCTTTTTACGCAAATCGTGGTAGTACGTTTAGAGTAATAAATAAGCCACGTAGAATGCTTGCTATGTTTGACCGAGTCATTGAATATGAGTCAGATGTCAATATTCAACTTTAGAGAACTTTACTTCGGCCGCTTTTGCAGCATTGTGTACAGACAGTTATGTTCGCTCTCGTACACGAAGGATATGGGCGCTTCGGAAATCGTGTTCAAGACGTTTACAAGAACATCGCCTGGAGCTTATGAACAATCAGACGTCGGACTGGTTCATCGGAGTTCGGGCAGTAACCTGATAGATCGATAGCAAATTATGAGAGGCAAAGATATGGTAAACAGTCAGAACATTCCTCGCAAGATGGAAATATCAAGTATTGAAGGCCACCCCTTTATGGTGAAAGGGATGAAGTTTAAACGAGGTGTGCGGGGAAAGCAAGGGGAAGTATGTGCATCGAACGCAATACCGTAGGTCGGCATTGGGTGATAAGGAATAGGAGTAGAATTAGACCATTCGGCCAATCGTCTTATCCGCCAATCTTTTTCCCTCCAAACCCCATTCTCCTGCCTTCTCCCCATAACTTCTGATACCTGTATTAATCAAGAATCTTTCTGTCTTCGTCTTTAAATATCCACTGACGTAACCTACACAGCCTGTTGTGGCAAATAACTCCACAAATTCATCACGTTCTGACTAAATAAATTTCTGATCATCTTCAAAAGAGAACGTAGATTATTTCTGAGGAAATGATCTCTTGTCCGAGACGCTCCCACAAGTGGAAACATACTTTACACATCCACTGGATCTAAACCATTCACATATCTGTATGTTTCAATGAGATCCACCCTCATACTTCTAAACTCCGAGTGCAAGCCGGGAGACGACAAACGATCGCCATAGGTTAACTTTTTGCTGGGATCATTCTTGTAAACCTCCTCTGGACCCTCTCCAGAGCCAGCACACCTTTCCTCTCATACGGTGCCCAGAATTGCTCACAATATTCCAAATGCGGCCTTTCCAGCAGCAGCAGTAGCAGTAGCAATCAGCAGCAGCAGCAGCAGCAGCAGCAGTAGCAGCAATCAGTGTGCGTGTGTGTGAGTGAGAGAGAGAGCAGAGACCGTAGTATTGTGTGGGGGATAGTAAGCAGTAAGACCTGTGTCATCTCCCGGATAAGTTTCGATCGCCTAGCTTGGGGTCGGAGAGGAATTTCCCGGATTTGTTTTCCCAAATTGGCCTGGGTTTTTATCCGGTTTTTCGCCTCTCCCAGGAGATCACACAATTCTTTTGGGTGGGCGGTTGGAGCGGTTAAGGGGGAGTATGAGTGCCAGGGCAGTTTATTGTTCTGGGTGTCGGATGTGGGGAATCTGGGAGTCTGATAGTCTTCCAGACATCCACATTTGCGCCAGGTGCGACGAGAAGGGGCTCCTAAGGGACCATATTAGGAACCTGAAGCGGCAGATTGATGACCTCCGTCTGGTCAGGGAGAGTGAGGAGGTTATAGAGAGGAGTTATAGAGAGGTGGTCACTCCAAGACCACGGGAGGTAGACAAGTGGGTCACGGTTAGGGGGGGCAAGGAGCAGAGGCAGGGACTAGAGAGTACCCCAGTGGATGTACCCCTTGGCAATAAACACTCCTGTTTAGGTACTGTAGGGGAGTACAGCCTACCTGGGGGCAGCGACGGCGCCCGGGCCTCTGGCACGGAGTCCGGCCCTGTTGCACAGAATGGTAGGGAAAGGAAGAAGAGAGCGATAGTGATAGAGGACTCTATAGTGAGGGGGTCAGATAGGCGATTCTGTGGGCGCAGTCGGGAGACCCGGATGGTAGTTTGCCTCCCTGGTGCCAGTGTCCGGAATGTATCTGAACGTATCCAAGATATCCTGAAAGGGGAGGGAGAGGAGCCAGAGGTCGTGGTACATATAGGTACCAACATTATAGGTAGGATAAGGGAAGAGGTCCCGAAAGGAGAATTTAGGGGGCTAGGAAGAGTGTTAAAAAAAAGGACTTCCAAAGTGATAATCTCAGGCTTACTGCCTGTGCCACGGGATAGTGAGAATAGGAATGGAGTGAGGTGGAGGATAAATACGTGGCTGAGGGACTGGTGCAGGGAGCAGGGATTAAAGTTTCTGGATCATTGGGACCTCTTCTGGGGGAAGTATGACCTGTACAAAAAGGACGGGTTGCATCTGAACCCGAGGGGAACCAATATCCTGGCGGGGAGATTTGCTAAGGTAATTGCGGAGACTTTAAACTAGTACGGTTGGGGGGAGGGACTCAAACACATATAGCTAATAGGCAGTGTGTGAGGCAGGAGGCAGAAAAGGGAAACACTCAGACCCAATATGAAGGAGAGAAAGAAGTGAAAAGAAATAAACTGAGAATAAGAAATGACGGGTCCCTTAAATGTGTATATTTTAATGCTCGGAGCATTGTAAGAAAGGTGGATGATCCTAGAGCCTGGATTGACATATGGAAGTATGATATTGTGGCGATCAGTGAAACATGGTTGCAGGAGGGTTGCGATTGGCAATTAAATATTCCAGGATTTCATTATTTCAGATGTGATAGAATCGGAGGGGCAAGAGGTGGGGGTGTTGCATTGCTTGTCAGGGAGAATATCACAGCAGTGCTTTGGCAGGACAGACTAAAAGGCTCGATTAGGGAGGCTGTTTCGGTGGAACTCAGAAATGAGAAAGGCTTAGCAACACTTATAGGGGTGTATTATAGACCGCCAAATAGGGAACGAGAATTGGAAGAGCAAATATGTAAGGAGATAGCAGATATTAGTAGTAAGCACAGAGTAGTGATTGTTGGTGATTTCAATTGTCCGTACATAGACTGGGAATCACATTCAGTTAAAGGGCTGGATGGTTTGGAGTTTGTAAAATGTGTGCAGGATAGTTTTTTGCAGCAATACGTAGAAGTACCCACCAGAGAAGGGGCAGTGTTGGACCTCCTGTTAGGAAATGAGACGGGTCAGGTTACGGAGGTATGTGTTGAGGAGCACTTTGGGTCTAGTGATCACAATGCCATTAGTTTCAATATAATTATGGAGAAGGTCCAATCTGGACCAAGGGTTGAGATTTTGGATTGGAGAAAGGCTACTTTTGAGGAGATGAGAAAGGATTTAAAAGGAGTGAAATGGGACATTTTGTTTTATGAAAAGGATATAATAGAGAAATGGAGGTTATTTAAAGGTGAAATTTTGAGAGTACCGAGTCTTTATGTCCCTGTTCCGTGGAAAGGAAAGAATAATAATTTGCAAGAGCCGTGGTTTTCCAGGGAAATTGGACACTTGGTTCGGAAAAAGAGGGAGATATACAATAAATATAAGCGGCAGGGAGTAAATGGGGTCCTTGAGGAATATAAAGAATGTAAAAGGAATCTTAAGAAGGAAATTAGAAAAGCGAAAAAAAGATATGAGGTTGCTTTGGCAAGTAAAGTAAAAGTAAACCCCAAGAGGTTCTACAGATATGTCAATAGCAAAAGGATAGCGAGGGATAAAATTGGTCCATTAGAGAGTCAGAGTGGACAGCTATATGCTGAGCCAGAAGAAATGGGGGAGATATTAAACAATTTATTTTCTTCGGTATTCACCGAGGAGAAGGATATTGAATTATGTGAGGTAAGCGAAACAAGTAGAGTAGTGATGGAAATTATGAGGATTAAAGAAGTGGAGGTACGAACACTTTTGAAAAATATATAAGTGGATAAGTCTCCAGGTCCTGATAGGATATTCCCTAGGACATTGAGGGAAGTTAGTGCAGAAATAGCAGGGGCTATGACGGAAATATTACAAACGTCATTAGAAACGGGGATGGTGCCGGAAGATTGGCGCATTGCGCATGTTGTGCCTTTGTTTAAAAAGGGTTCTAAAAGTAAACCTAGCAATTAAAGACCTGTTAGTTTGACGTCTGTGGTGGGAAAATGAATGGAAAAGATACTTAGGGACAATATATATAATCACATGGATAAACAAGGCCTTATTAGAAACAGTCAACATGGATTTGTGCCTGGAATGTCATCTTTAACTAAACTTCTTGAATTTTTTGAAGAGGTTACCAGGGAAATTGATAAGGGGAAGGCTGTGGATGTTGTCTATATGGACTTTAGTAAGGCATTTGACAAGGTTCCACATGGAAGGTTGATTAAGAAGGTTAAATCGTTGGGTATTAATAGTGAGGTTGCAAGATGGATTCAACAATGGCTGAATGGGAGATACCAGAAGGTAATGGTTGAAAACTGTATGTCAGGTTGGAGGCCAGTGTCTAGTGGAGTACCCCAAGGATCTGTGTTGGGTCCACTGTTGTTTGTCATTTACATTAATGATCTGGATGATGGTGTGGCAAATTGGATTAGTAAGTATGCAGATGATACTAAGATAGGTGGTGTAGTTAATAATGAAGTAGATTTTCAAAGTCTACAGAGAGACTTGGGCATTTTGGAAGTGTGGGCTGAAAGATGGCAGATGGAGTTTAATGCTGATAAGTGTGAGGTGCTGCATTTTGGTAGGACAAATCAAAATAGGACGTACAGGGTAAATGGTAGGGAATTGAGGAATGCAGTGGAACAGAGGGATCTGGGAATAACTGTGCATTGTTCTCTGAAGGTGGAATCTCATGTGGATAGGGTGGTGAAGAAGGCGTTTGGTATGCTTGCCTTTATAAATCAGAGCATCGAATATAGAAGTTGGTGCGTAATGTTAAAATTGTACAGGGCATTGGTGAGGCCGAACCTGGAGTATGGTGTGCAGTTCTGGTCGCCAAATTATAGGAAGGATGTCGACAAAATGGAGAGGGTACAGAGGAGATTTACTAGAACGTTGCCTGGGTTTCAGCACTTAGGCTACAGAGAGAGGTTGAACAGGTTGGGTCTTTATTCTTTGGAGCGTAGAAGGTTGAGGGGGGGCTTGATAGAGGTTTTTAAAACTTTAAGAGGGACGGACAGAGTTGACGTGGGTAGGCTTTTCCCTTTGAGAGTGGGGAAGATTCCAACAAGGGGACATAACTTCAGAATTAAGGGACAAAAGTTTAGGGGTAGCATGAGGGTAACTTCTTTACTCAGAGGGTGGTGGCTGTGTGGAATGAGCTTCCGGTGGAAGTGGCGGAGGCTGGCTCGATTTTATTATTTAAGAGTAAATTGGATAGGTATATGGATGGGAGGGGATTGGAGGGTTATGGTCTGATAGCAGGCAGATGAGACTAGGTCAGAGAAAATGGTCGGCGTGGACGGGTAGGGCCGAACGGGCTTGTTTCCGTGCTGTAATTGTTATATGGTTATCTGGTTATATGGCTGTATAGCCTCAACATTGCATCCGTGTTTCTGTATACAAGTCCTCTTGAAATAAATGCAAACATTGAGTTTGCTTCCATTAGACAATAGACAATAGGTGCAGGAGTAGGCCATTCGGCCCTTCGAGCCAGCACCACCATTCAATGTGATCATGGCTGATCATTCTCACCGATTCAACTTGCAGATAAAAATTTGGGGAATCCTTAACCAGCACTCCCAAGTCCCTTTGCACTTCCGATTTATGGATTATTTCCCCACTTAGACAATAGTCTACGCCATTATTCCTACTACAAAAATGCAGTACTGCGCACTTTGCTACACTATATTCCATCTGCCACTTCTCTGCCCATTCCCCCAACATGTCCTAGTCCTTCTGCGGAGTCCATGCTTTCTCTAAACTACCTGCCCTTCCACCTCTTTTCGTAACATCCGAAAACCTGGCCACACAGCCTTCAATCCCCTCGTCCAAATCATAATATAAAACGTGGAGTAGCGGACAAACACCGATCCTTGAAGATCTTCACTACAATAGACAATAGACAATAGACAATAGGTGCAGGAGTAGGCCATTCAGCCCTTCGAGCCAGCACCGCCATTCAATGCGATCATGGCTGATCACTCTCAATCAGTACCCCGTTCCTGCCTTCTCCCCATACCCCCTCACTCCGCTATCCTTAAGAGCTCTATCCAGCTCTCTCTTGAAAGCATCCAACGAACTGGCCTCCACTGCCTTCTGAGGCAGAGAATTCCACACCTTCACCACCCTCTGACTGAAAAAGTTCTTCCTCATCTCCGTTCTAAATGGCCTACCCCTTATTCTCAAACTGTGGCCCCTTGTTCTGGACTCCCCCAACATTGGGAACATGTTATCTGCCTCTAATGTGTCCAATCCCCTAATTATCTTATATGTTTCAATAAGATCCCCCCTCATCCTTCTAAATTCCAGTGTATACAAGCCCAATCGCTCCAGCCTTTCAACATACGACAGTCCCGCCATTCCGGGAATTAACCTAGTGAACCTACGCTGCACGCCCTCCATAGCAAGAATATCCTTCCTCAAATTTGGAGACCAAAACTGCACACAGTACTCCAGGTGCGGTCTCACCAGGGCCCGGTACAACTGTAGAAGGACCTCTTTGCTCCTATACTCAACTCCTCTTGTTACGAAGGCCAACATTCCATTGGCTTTCTTCACTGCCTGCTGAACCTGCATGCTTCCTTTCATTGACTGATGCACTAGGACACCCAGATCTCGTTGAACTCCCCCTCCTCCTAACTTGACACCATTCAGATAATAATCTGCCTTTCTATTCTTACTTCCAAAGTGAATAACCTCACACTTACCTACATTAAACTGCATCTGCCATGTATCCGCCCACTCACACAACCTGTCCAAGTCACCCTGCAGCCTTATTGCATCTTCCTCACAATTCACACTACCCCCCAACTTAGTATCATCTGCAAATTTGCTAATGGTACTTTTAATCCCTTCGTCTAAGTCATTAATGTATATCGTAAATAGCTGGGGTCCCAGCACCGAACCTTGCGGTACCCCACTGGTCACTGCCTGCCATTCCGAAAGGGACCCATTTATCCCCACTCTTTGCTTTCTGTCTGTCAACCAATTTTCTATCCATGTCAGTACCCTACCCCCAATACCATGTGCCCTAATTTTGCCCACTAATCTCCTATGTGGGACCTTGTCGAAGGCTTTCTGAAAGTCGAGGTACACCACATCCACTGACTCTCCCTTGTCAATTTTCCTAGTTACATCCTCAAAAAATTCCAGTAGATTTGTCAAGCATGATTTCCCCTTCGTAAATCCATGCTGACTCGGAATGATCCCGTTACTGCTATCCAAATGCTCAGCAATTTCATCTTTTATAATTGACTCCAGCATCTTCCCCACCACTGATGTCAGACTAACTGGTCTATAATTACCCGTTTTCTCTCTCCCTCCTTTCTTAAAAAGTGGGATAACATTTGCTATCCTCCAATCCACAGGAACTGATCCTGAATCTATAGAACATTGAAAAATGATCTCCAATGCTTCCACTATTTCTAGAGCCACCTCCTTAAGTACTCTGGGATGCAGACCATCAGGCCCTGGGGATTTATCAGCCTTCAGTCCCATCAGTCTACCCAAAACCATTTCCTGCCTAATGTGGATTTCCTTCAGTTCCTCCATCACCCTAGGTTCTCCGGCCCCTAGAACATTTGGGAGATTGTGTGTATCTTCCTCAGTGAAGACAGATCCAAAGTAACGGTTTAACTCGTCTGCCATTTCTTTGTTCCCCATAATAAATTCCCCTGCTTCTGTCTTCAAGGGACCCACATTTGCC
>NW_027601285.1:294648-301926 GCF_053455715.1 Rhinoraja longicauda
ATCTGTGTCAATGAGTTGTCTGGGAATGTAACGGACTAATGTAAAAGTTTGCAGTTGACACTAAAGTAGGCGGTATCACAGGCATTGAAAATGGTTGGCAAGGATTAAAGCAGGAACTTTTTCAAATTGGAAAGTGGGCTGAGAAATTTCAAATAGTGTTTCTTGCAGATGTGTGAGATTTTAAATTAGGGAAGACAAACCAGGGCGATCTTCACCATGAATGGTAGTTATCTGGGGAGTGCTGCAGAGCAGAGGGATCTCAGAATAAAAGTACATTGTTTGCAAGAAAAGGGATGTAACAGGGGGATAGGGTGGTAGAGAAGGTTTTTTTTGCCCACTGTCTTCATCAGCCAGTGAATAAAATGTAGAAGTTGGAAAGTTATGTTCAGGTGGACGAGACGTTGGTGAGGATGCTCTTGGAGTAACGTGTATATCTGCCGTCACCATGTTTAGGAAATATGCCAGTAATTTGCAAAGAGTGCAGAAAATATTTTCTAACACTTTGCCAGAAAACAAGGGTCGGAGCTACAGGGAAATGTTGGGCTCGCCAGGACTTTATTCCATGGAGCGCAGCAGGCAGTGCAGTGACCTCATAGAGGTGGACAGTGTCATAGGTAGCGTCATAATGGGAACACTAAGACATTTGGACAGGTACATGAGGGGAATGGTTTAGAGGGAGATGATTCATTTGCCGGCAAATGGGAATAGTTCAGATGAATTAAAATGCACCATCCCTCCCGTAGACAACCTAGCGTAGGTTCACTAGGTTAATTCCCGGAATGGCGGGACTGTCGTATGTTGAAAGGCTGGAGCAATTAGGCTTGTATACACTGGAATTTAGAAGGATGAGGGGGGTCTTATTGAAACATATAAGATAATTAGGGGATTGGACACATTAGAGGCAGGAAACATGTTCCCAATGTTGGGGGAGTCCAGAACAAGGGGCCATAGTTTTAAGAATAAGGGGTAGGCCATTTAGAACGGAGATGAGGAAACTTTTTCAATCAGAGAGTGGTGAAGGAGTGGAATTCTCAGCCTCAGAAGGCATTGGAGGCCAGTTCGTTGGATGCTTTCAAGAGAAAGCTGGATAGAGCTCTTAAGGATTGCAGAGTGAGGGGTATGGGGAGAAGGCAGGAACGGGGTACTGATTGAGAGTGATCAGCCATGATCGCATTGAATGTCGGTGCTGGCTCGAAGGGCTGAATGATCTACTCCTGCACCTATTGTCTATTGTCTATTGTCTATTGTCTATTGAAACACGGACAACTTTTGTCTGAAATTTGCGTCAGGGAAAGCACTAACATACAAACTGCTTTTAAATAGCCCTTGGATATTTTATTACCACAGAACTCGAGCCTTGAAATCAGGGGAATTAGACATAAATAGATATCCATATTTCTCAAAGATGCAGATTAAGCAGAAAACATTATAATTGCCTGTCACATTACATTGGTCATTTTTCATAACAGTCCCTGATCATTGAAGTGTTTATTTCAGTTTCTATGAGTGCCAGGTTTGCACTGCATGATGGGAGATAAGCTCTCGAATTACATGATAAATAAGCACATAAATGAAGTCTGCGTGTGTGGCAGCTTTCTCTGTGCCGCTGTCGTGGACAGCCCAGACGGATGAGTTGGTCATTTACTCTCAGACCGACCTTGCTGTCTGGTCTGTGAGTTTGAATTCACATCTACCTGTCACCTGGTCTGAAGTAGTTCACTACAAAATAAACTGCAGATTGAACAGTGCCACAGCTAGTGTTCACCGGCTGGAACTAATATTCCCCATTGGAGAAACGCAAAGAACATTTAACCAACTCCCCCTTTCTCAGATCTGAAGCTGCATTTTAATTTTCAGCATATGTGTTATTCTTTCAAGTGTATGCCAGAGAAAGTTAATTAGCATTTCTAACCTGTGTTAATTAAGAAAATAACAAGCTGATGCATCTTCAGCTGCCGTGTTTACCAGCAGCAAATGCAGTTAATGCTCATTAAAGGTTTAGATTAATTACGGATACTGAACTTGAGTTAACCCTTAGAGTCGAACATTTGAATTATAAAGAAGGAATCTTTGACAAGATCTGAAAAAATGGATCATTTATTTGAGCCATGACACCAACTCCAAAGACGTACAGCTTTGTAGGTTAATTGCTGGGTAAATGTTTTTAAAAAATTGTCCCTAGTGGGTGTAGGATAGTGTTAATGTATGGGGATCGCTGGGCGGCACGGACTTGGAGGGCCGAAAGGCCTGTTTCGGCTGTATATATATGATATGATAACTAGATAAATGCCGAGCTAGATATTGGAAGATTGTGTTATATAGAACTAGATGGTATGTTTGTGCGAATATTGAAATCTTTCCAGATAACCAATCATTGTTACTTTTTTATATTTTATTTGGTAAGTGTACCACACCGTCTTATTCAAATGTTTTTATTTATTAATATCCTTTGCTTATTTATTCATTTATTTTTGTTGTTTTTCTTATTTTATTTTATTTATGTCGATGGTGTTGTACTGTTTTGTATATATCTCTGTGAAAAAACAAAATAAAAACTGAAGAAAATTAAAAAGAAAGGATTCTTTATTTTAGATCATATCAAATGTAAAACATCGGTGTCAGATTTAATGAGATCATGTCACTGCTTATCCGGATCCATCACTGACCACACTGATAATGGCACTGCTTATCCAGACCCATCACTGACCAAACTGATAATGTCACTGCTTATCCAGACCCATCACTGACCACACTGATAATTTCACGGCTTATCCAGACCCATCACTGACCACACTGATAATATCACTGTTTATCCAGACCCATCACTGACCACATTAACGTCACACACAGGTATGTTCTTTGTATCATTCATTCCAAGGACATCTCACATACTGTAACAACCAGCTACCCAGTTCCATCGCACGCTGCTCAGATATATTTTCACCAGTGACAACGTTGACAACATTTGCCTCGTGCTGATTGGTACGGACACCTCTGAACTCACTGATGGTTTCACTTCCCATCTGCGTATGATTCTGAACGCATTTGCGCTACAAATGAATACCCACATACAGAAAAATCAAGACTTAACTGTTCCTCCAAGTGCAGCGCTCTTTCCTCAGTTGTACTTCAAATATCTGCGAGGCTCTTTTGTGTAGTTCTGGTCACCATATTATAGATATGATGTCCTGTTGCCAGAGACAGTGCGGAACAGATTCACACGGATGTTATCTGGAATGGGCAGCGTTAGTTTGAAGACTGAATCAATTGGGTGGGATTGTTGCACTTCCTCTTATCATAATCGGACACCATTCAGATAATAATCTGCCTTCTTGTTCTTGCCACCAAAGTGGATAACCTCCCATTTATCCACATTACACTGCATCTGCCCACTCACCCAACCTATACAAGTCACCCTGCATCCTCATAGCATCTTTTACACAGTTCATCATGCCACCCAGCTTTGTGTCATCTGCAAATCTGCTTATGTTACTTTTTATTCCTTCATCAAAATCATCTATATATGGATTGTAAATGGCTGCGGTCCCAGAACCGAGCCTTGCGGTACCCCATTAGTCACTGCCTGCCATTGCGAAAGGGACCCATTAATTCCTACTCTTTGTTTCCTATCTGCCAACCAATTTTCTATCCATGTCAATACACTGCCCCCTATACTACGTGCTCTAATTTTGCCCACTCATCTCCTGATTGCCCACTAATTGGCCACTAACCAGTGTCCTCATGTACCTGTCCAAATGTCGTAGTGTTATTACTATGGCACTCCCTATGATACTGTGCACCTCCACGAGATCACTGCTCTCTCTACTGAGCTCCATGGAATAAAGTCCTGGCGTGTCCAGCCTTTCCCTCGAGCTCTGAACCTTGTCTCCGGGCAACTTGTTCGATAATATATTCAGCGCTCTTTACAAATTAGTGGCATATTGCCCAAACACGGTGGCTAAAAATATGCACATTACTCCAAGTGCGTCCTCACTAACGTCTTGTCCAACTGAACATAACTTTCCAACTTTTAAATTTTATTCACTGGCTGATGAAGACAGTGGGACAAAAAAACCTTCTCCACCACCCTATCCCCCTGTTACGTCCCTTTTTTTGCAACTATGTACTTTTGTTCTGCGATCCCTCTGCTCTACAACACTCCCCAGCAAACTATCATTCACGGTGAAGATCATGCCCTGGTCTGACTTCCCAAAATTTATACCTCACACTTACCTGCAACAAACACCATTTGCTATTTCTCAGCTCACTTTCCAATCTGAAAAAGTTCCTGCTTTAATTCTTGCTCACCATTTTCACTGACTGTGATATCACAGGGGGGAGATAAAAAGGCGAAAGAGAGAGGGGGTGAGAGAGAGAGAGAGGGTGAGAGAAAGATTGAGAGAGGGTGAGAGAGAGGGGAGAGAGAAAGAGTGAGAAAGGGTGGAGAGGGAGAGTGATAGGGTGGAAAGAGGGGGAGAGGGGGTATCAAATATTAGTTGTTTAATTTATTATTTTTAATGTTTTCTTATACAGTGGAGGGGGGAGAGAAAGAGGAGAGAGAGAGAGAGAGAGAGAGAGAGAGAGAGAGAGAGAGAGAGGGAGAGGGAGAGATAGGGAGGGGGAGAGATAGGGAGGGGGAGGGGGAGAGAGGGGATAACAAATATTAGCTTAATATATTGTAAATTTTATTATAAAGTGGAGGGGGCAGGTTATCAAATATTAATATAGTTTAATTTAGTTTAGTATATTTAGTCAAAAGGGATGAGAGGGAGATGGGGTGAGTGTGTGAGAGAGAGAAGGGGAGAGAGAGAGGGTGTGGAATGTTTGGTATATTAGTTTAGTTTCTGCGCTATATCTCTAAATTAATAAATCTGTGAACGGGCGATCGCTGGTCGGAACGGACTCGGTGGGCTGAATGGCCAGTTTCCGTGCTGCATCTGAAATAAAAAGGGAAAAGGTGAAACAGGTAGAGGAGGGCGAGTTTTCGGCCTGTTTCAAGATGGCCGACTTTTGCCTCCTGTTCCCACCAGAGGACAACAGAAAGGTCGTTTACTCCCGTAACCACGAAATATCACCATCCCCCACCCCACCCCTTATCCAGAATCCAGTCCCCATGATGGTCAACATCTACACTGAATAGGTGGTGGTGTTTCAGGACAGGGGGAGGGGGGAGAGTGAGAGAGGGGAATAAGAGGGGGAGAGAGTTGAGGGGAGAGGGACGAGGAAGAGAGAGGTGTGAGAGCGAGAGGGGAGAGATGGGAGGGAGACAGGGCACCGAAAGAGAGGTGGAAGAGAGAGGGCAGTAAGAGAGGGGGGAGAGAGAGTGGAGGCGGAGTGAGAGAGAGGGCAGAGAGAGAGGGCAGAGAGAGGGAGAAATGGGAGAGAGTAGGAGAGAGAGAGAGGGGGAGAGGGGGGATCAAATATTTGTTAGGTTTAATTTATTATTGTAAGTGTATTATAAAGTGCAGGGGGGAGAATGAGGGGGTAGAAACTGAAATAAACACTTCAATGATCAGGGACTGTCATTAAAAATGATCAATACATATGACAGGCAATGGTGTTATTTTTCTGCTTAATCTGCATCTTTGAGCAACGTGGCCACTTGTTGATGTTTAATTCCTCTGACTTCAAGGCTAGAGTTTAGTGGCAACTAAATATCCAAACAGAAGTCAGGCGGGTTAAAAGCAGTTTATTTGTTAGTGCTGCACCTGCCACAAATGTCAGGCACATGTTGTGGTGTTTCATGGGGAGGGAGAGCGTATTTCACTTCATCAGACGGTTATCAAATGTCAGTCTAGTTTAATTGTTCATTGCAAATGTCATTTTATCAAGTGGAGAGTGGGGAGAAAGAAGAGAGAGAGAGAGAGAGAGAGAGAGAGAGAGAGAGAGAGAGAGAGAGAGAGAGAGAGAGAGAGAGAGAGAGAGAGAGAGAGAGAGAGAGAGAGAGAGAGGAGAGAGAGAGAGAGAGAGAGAGAGAGAGAGAGAGAGAGAGAGAGAGAGGGAGAGAGAGAGAGTGTGTGTGTGTGAGAGAGAGAGACAGTGTGTGTGTGTGTGTGTGAGAGAGAGAGAGAGAGAGAGAGGGAAAGAGAGAGAGAGTAACGCAGAGACAGGGGCAGTGTCAGCATCCATCCATCCATCGATCATGGAGCACAAAATATTTCTTTATGTAGGATTCTTAACTTAATCTAATACAATCTGCATTTTGGAATATGTAGCAACTTAAATAAATATAGGGAGTCAGAGAGACAGAGAGAGAGGGAGACAGTGTGTGTGTGAGTGTGTGTGTGTGAGTGTGTGTGAGTGTGTGTGTGAGTGTGTGTGTGAGAGTGTGTGTGAGTGTGTGTGTGAGTGTGTGTGTGAGTGTGTGTGTGAGTGTGTGTGTGAGTGTGTGTGTGAGGGTGTGTGTGAGTGTGTGTGAGTGTGTGTGTGTGTGTGAGAGAGAGAGAGAGAGAGAGAAAGAGAGAGAGAGAGAGAGAGGGGGAGAGAGAGAGGGGGAGAGAGAGAGGGGGAGAGAGAGGGGGAGAGAGCGGGGGGAAGAGAGAGGGGTGAGAGAGAGAGAGGGAGGGGAGAGCGGGGAGAGAGAGAGAGAGAGGGGGAGAGAGAGAGAGACGGAAGAGAGAGGGGGAGAATGAGAGGGGAGAGAGAGGGAGAGAGAGGGGGAGAGAGAGTGAGACAGTGATGGAGGGAGGGGGAGAGACGGGGAGAAAGGGGGAGGGAGAGAGAGAGAGAGAGAGAGGGAAAGAGGGAGGGGGAGAGAACGAGAGAGAGGGAGAGAGATAAGAAAGAGAGGGAGAGAGGGAGAGGGTGGGTGAGAGAGTGAGAGAGAGGGAGCGAGAGAGAGGGAGGGAGGGATAGAGGGAGAGAGAGAGCGGGGTAGAGAGCGAGAGAGGGGGAGAGGGAAAGGGAGGGGGAGAGGGGGAAGGGAGAGAGAGAGAGAGAGAGAGAGAGAGAGAGAGAGAGAGAGAGAGAGAGAGAGAGAGGGGGGGGAGAGGGAGAGAGAGAGAGACGGAAGAGAGAGGGAGAGGGGGAGAGAGGGGGGCGGAGGCCCACCCACCCTACCCCTGACCGGTCCCCAGTACGGAGGGCGGGAGTGTGAGAATGAGGGGGTAGAAACTGAAATAAACACTTCAATGATCAGGGACTGTCATTAAAAATGATCAATATATATGACAGGCAATGGTGTTATTTTTTCTGCTTAATCTGCGTCTTTGATTGGGTGAATGTGAGGGGCTGGGGGTCCCGGAGCGGGGCCGGCGATGGGATCATCCGCCCGGGACT
>NW_027601285.1:302426-329235 GCF_053455715.1 Rhinoraja longicauda
GAAATAAACACTTCAATGATCAGGGACTGTCATTAAAAATGATCAATATATATGACAGGCAATGGTGTTATTTTTTCTGCTTAATCTGCGTCTTTGATTGGGTGAATGTGAGGGGCTGGGGGTCCCGGAGCGGGGCCGGCGATGGGATCATCCGCCCGGGACTGACAGCTGGAAGATGCGGCGGTGAATGTGAGGAGCCGGAGCCCGGAGCGGAGAGACTGCGGCCGCCCTCTGGGATGCGCTCAGGGCGCGGGTTTATTAATGAGCCGCAGCGCTGAGGTGAGCGGATATTTCACCGCGCTCTTCACCTGCTCCCTGAACTTGGACTGGGTCGCCGCGTAAATAAATGTGTTGGTGCAGCAGCTGAGATTCCTCAGCAAAGCCGCGACTTTGTTAAAGATCCATTGGGAATCATTCCGATCATTCCCAATCCCTGCGATCTGATAATAGACGAAGTTTACAACCAGCGTCAGCCACAGGAGGATGAAGCTGCCGGAGATGGTGAAGAGTAAAACCACAGACCTCCTCCTGCTCTCCATCTCCGGGTCACTGCGCTTCTCCCCCTTGCTCTGACCCCTCAGCCCCTGACGGACCCGACTGGCCACTAGAATGTGCCGGACTGTCAGAGCGTTGAGCAGCAGGATCACAGCGAAAGGGAGGAACGGAGTTAAAACCGTGTCGATCCAGTCAAATGCCACCCACCCGGGGTCAGTGAAATAACTGTCCACCATGACACAGCCCCACGGGACATTGTCGATGATTCTCCAGGGTTCCAGTGTGAAGTAGCGGGGAACGTTTTTCAGGCACAGCAGAACGCCGGCTGTTGCGAGAACCGCAGCCGCAGTTTTCCCGGTGCAATATTTTGTTTTCAGCTTCTGGCAACAAATGGCGACAAAGCGATCAAAGGTGAAAGTGACGGTGAACCAGACAGAACAGTCTGTAGCTGCAGTCCTCAGTACAAGGTTAACACGGCACACAGGGGTGATGGACAGGAAACTCCAATTAAAGTAATGGTATCGGATCCGAAACAAAATGACCTCGGTGATCAGGGTGAGTAGATCGGCCGCTGCCATGGCCACCAGGTAGCGAGTGGTGCAGGTGGAGAGGCCGCACTTTCCCCGGGACAGGATCACAATCGCCACTAAATTCACTGCGGAAAGAGAAGGGGACGGACACTGGGCATTACTGAACACGGTCTCCGGGGCTGAACACCGGCTCCACTTTCAGCTGGAGATCAGGAGTGTTGGAGTCGGTGCGCGGCTGCAGGTTTAACAATGTCAGACCCGGCTCCGACTGTGCCCGACCTGCCTGCTTCAGGGGAGAGGAGATAAGGCGACGGGCGGGGTAAAGGGCGGGGAGGGAACGAGCAGCCGCCCGCTACAATAGGCGGAATGGTCCTGTCTACAGTTAACCCGCTCACAGTCTCTGATGGGGCCGGTTTCACAGACTTAACCGTGACCGGCCACGTTTAACCAGGGCTCTGGGAACTCGGCATCTGATGGGGACGAGGAAGGTTCCAGAGGGAAGGCAGGGACAACTTAGGATCCGGCAGCAGAGCGGCTCCGTTAATGGATTCATTCCACAGTGAGTTCAGTTCGGTAACAACACACGCCGGTAGATCCGCGGCCACTGGTTCAGGAGATCGATCCAATTATTGACCAACAGGCGGGTTGAATCCGACTGTGACAGAATCGACAGTGAGACGTGTCCACAGGAGCGGGTGTTCACTCTGATCAATAACTCAGACACAGTGAACTTCACATTGTAAACCCCTTCCCAGTCACACCGTCCCGGAGAGCTGCCTGTCCCGAGCACTGGGACAACTCTGGGCAAGGTCCCACTGAAGGCAAGAACAACATTCTAGTGGGTCCCGGCAGTGGGAGAAAGAGGGTTAGTTTCGGCTGTCTGAAAATGAGAAAAATCACAGCGTTAATTCAAAGATATTTCACTGAGAGGATTGAAATACTCCACATATTGTTGTACAACGATCATCAGTTAGAAATATTGTAACAGATTCAGAATCAGCTCAATACACATAACACACGTAGCTATAAAATTTGAATTATTCTGCTCACTTACCAGGGACTCCAACGGCAGCAATGATCACGTACAAGATTTTCTCCACGGCGTAATATTCCCACATATGTTGTGCCATATTCTCTGACCAGCGACGTATCCCCGTGAGCTACCGGTAATCTCTCAGAATAAAATGCTGGGGCAGAACATTCCCGGAGATTTTATACCACTTTCCGTCTCCACCGGGACAGTGAAGTTTCAACAGAGTTAAAAAATAGAGATTTTGAAATGATTCGCAAACAGATGACATCAGCCAAGTGAAATCCCTACTGAGACAGGTCGTGATTTATTCAGGGAATTGATTGAGAAACTCCAAAGACTGGGAATTGTGGCGATACTGAGGGATGGAAATTGGGAGCGGCATTGCTCCAGCAAAGGGAATATTGTTTCAAACTCCATCAGGTCCAACTCTCCGCCTCATGTTGTTTGTCTGATTTCCTTCAATCCGCTTCACTCACGAAGACTATCCCAAATTCCAGGGACCCTCTCAGGGCTTCTGGTGCCCAGTTTGCAAGTGGACTGGGCGACATTTGTCCACAGATTGAGGAATTAGTTCAACAGACCACCTCGCAATAAAATGCCCCGTCCACTCTGCTTCACCGCTCAATATGATCGAGGCTTAACTGATTGCAACCTCACCCCCACACTCCCGGCGAGGCTGGTAACCATTCACTCCTTGCTTGCCTGCAGTGGGTCTGATTTTGCGCCGGGACAATAACATTCTCTGCCTTCGTCACCTCTGAGCAGGAACGACCCAAAGACTCACGACACTCAGAGAACAGAAACATTGTGGCTTCAGAATTGTCCGAAACCCAAATAAAACAGCGAATGATGCGGCACATCTCACTCCTCCCTTTCTCTCTCCCTCCATCCTTACTGCTGTCGCTCTCTCTGAACTATCACTCTCTCCTACCATCTCTATTCTTCCTCTCGGCTCCGCCATCTCTCTGTCAACCTCTCTCTCCTAACCCCCCTCCTTCTCACTCCCATTGCATTTATCCCTCCGTTTATTTCTATCTATCTGACCCTTCCATCGCTCCGTTTTGCCAACCCACGCGATCTGAACTCCGCTCTCTTTTCATGTTCCCACTCTCCCTTTGTTACTGAACTCTCCCTCCATCTCTTCTTTCGTCTTCTCCGCTATCTCTTCCTTTCATCACTGTACTCCCTATCTGTCTCTCTCTTTTCCCCAACACTCCTCCTGCTCGCCCTCACCTCTCTCTCCAAGGCCTTTCTTGCGAAGTGCGGTTAAAACGGCCAGCCACCATGGAATGTCTCTCTACCCCGTTCCCTCACACTTCAATAGCCCTTCCAGGTGAGGCTGATGTTCACATGCACCTCATCTAATCCCTTCTATTGCATGCGGTGTTCCAGATATGGTCTCCTTTGCATCGGCGTGATCAAGTGGAGACTCGGCGACCGTTCGGCCGAACACTTACCGTCGTTCCGTCAAGGCCTCCCGGATCTTCCCGTTGTAACTCACCTTCCCACACTAACCTTTCTGTCCTTTGCTTCCTCTATTGCCAGACTGAAGCTACATGCAAACTGAAAGAACGCCACTTCATATTCCGCCCTTGGTGCCTTGCAACAATAGACTATAGACAATAGGTGCAGGAGGAGGCCATTCGGCCCTTCGAGCCTGTACGCACCGCCATTCAAAGTGATCATGGCTGATCATTCTCAATCACTACCCCTTTCCTGCCTTCTCCCCATACGCCCTGACTCCGCAATCCTTAAGAGCTCTATCTAGCTCTCTCTTGAGTGCATTCAGAGAATTAGCCTCCACTGCCTTCTGTGGCAGAGAACTCCTAATGGTATGAACTTTGAATTATCCAATGTTAGGTAACTAAGTGCAAATTCCCACTTCCCCCTCCATCTTCCTCGTGCTTCATCCGGACTCGCACCAATATATCCCCTCCACCACATCTTCAACCGATATTACTTCCTCTTTCTCTATAATTCCATCCTGCTCAACCCTTACCCCGCACCTGACAATGAAAACGGTATTCATCCGCTCATCGTTCAACTCGCTTTGTCCTGCTGTTCCCCCGTCCCACCACAATCAGTCTGAAGAAAGGTCCCGAACAGAAACTTCACTCATCCATGTCCTTAGCAGGGTTAGCCAGTTCGGCGTGCCCTCTACAACTCTCACCAACGTCTACAGATGCACCATAGAACGTATTTTATCAAGATGCATCACAGCTTGGTTTGGGAACAGCTCCATACAAGAACGCAAGAAATTGCTGCGAATTGTCCAGACCATCACACAAACCAACCTCCGTTATATTGACTCAGTTTATAAACCACGCTGCCTCGGCAAGGCCAGCAGCATAATCAAGGACGAGTCGCACCCTTGCCACTCCTGCTTCTCCTCTGCCCCATCAGGCAAAATGTATAGAAGTGTGAAAATGCACACCTCCAGTTTCAGGGACAGCGTCTTCCCAGCTGTTATCAGGCAACGGAATCATCCCACCACAATCATAAAGCAGTGCTGAACTACTATCCACCTCTTTGTTGACCCTCGGACTATCCTCGATCGGATTTTGCAGGCTTTACCTTGCACTGAACGTTATCCCCTTATCATGTATCTATACTCTGTAAATGGCTCGGCTGTAATAATGTATTTTGTTTCCACTGACTGGGTAGCACGCAACAAAATCATTTCACGGTACCTCGGTACACGTGACAATAAACTGCACTGAACTGACAAACTCAACTAGATTTCTCCAGAGGTGCAGCCTGACTCGCATTGGATATTGATTGTGTGTGACAGTGCGAGTGTGCGAGACCGTGCAAGAGTGTGTTAGCACGTGTGTGCGAGTGTGAATGTGTGAGATTGTGCAAATGAGTCGGTGTGTGTGTGTGTGTGTGTGCGTTAGTGTATGCGGTTGCAGGAATTTCAATGATTCAATGATACTTTATTTTCACGTACCCAGGTAGAGTGAAATGATTTGTTTTGCAGACAACCCGGTAACATCATGTAGAAGACCTCACCTAGGCAGTACAAAAGTGTCGCCCCATTTTGACGCCGACAAAGTTACAAACGCTCCCTGCCGCCGCACGGCGGGTCGCTCCTTCGTTCTCGGCGGCCTTCCTCGCTCTCCGACGGTCCACCTCGCTCTCTGCGGTTCCTCGCGGCTCCCACCTCGCTCCCGAGGCGCGGTTCCCATCGCCATCCGCGGTGGGCGAGCCGGGCCGATCGGGCCGACTGAAGGGATTGGCCCCGTCACCGGGAACACCCCGGCCACGCTGCGCTGCGCTGCTCGACGCGAACATCCAAGGATACACTCAATCCCAAAATGTGCACGTTTGCATGCGGGTCTGCGTGTGAGAGAGCGGTAGAGTATGTAAGAGTGCCGATATTTGTGTGTGTGTGTGTGTGTCTGTTTGTGCGTGTGCGTGTGAGTGCATCACTGTGGAGCAGTACTGATGGAATAACATATTGTAGGTTAGTACTGATGGAGTGACATGCTCCAGTGTTGTACTGATGGAGTGTAACACTGTGGAGTAGTACTGGTGTAATGACGTACTGTGGGGGTGTATTGATGGAATGACACTCTGTGGGGTAGCACGGATGTAATAGCACATTCTGTTGGAGTGACGCAGTAATACTGATGGACTGACACGCTGTGCGGTAGTACTGTTGCGATGAAAAACTGTGGTGAAATAGTGATGGAGTTACACACTATGGAGTCGCAACGATGGGTTAGAACACCGTGAGGTAATGAGGATGGAATGGCAGATTTGAGGTAGTCTTCATGGTGTGAAACACTTTGGGGAGTACTGATGGAAGAAAAAACTGCGGAGAGTACTGATGGAATGACACGTTCTAGGGGTGCACTGGAGTGACATGATGTGGGGCAGTACCGACGTAGTGTAACAATATGTAGTTGTATTGATGCAGTGAGACACTGTGCGGTTTCACCGACGGAGTGACACACTGAGCGGTAGTACTATGGTGATGACAAACTGTGGTGTAGTACTAATGCTGTGACACACTGTTTGGTAATACTGATGGAATGACACAATTTGTGGCAGCACTTATGGAGTGACCCACTGGGATAGTCCTGATTGAATGATAAACATCGGGTAGTGCTAATGGCGTGAGACATTGTGGGGAAATAATAATAGAGTGAAACTGTGGGGAATTACTAATGGAGTGATACAGTGAGATAGGGCTGATGGTGTGACATACTGCTGGGAATACTGATGGAGTGACACTGCAAGGAAGTATTGATGGTTGACACTGTGGGTAGTACTGATGGAGTGACACGCTGCGTGGTAGTACTGATGGAGTGATAATGGATTGTTCTGGTGGAGTGCCACACGCTGGCGTAGTACTGATACAATGATAACCCTAATGATATTCGTGTTGGTGCGATGGTCTATGGGGAGGCACTGATGGAGTGGCACAGTGTAGGGTAGTACAGATAGAGTAACAAACTATATTTTATTACTGATGCAGTGGCACACTGTGGGTAGTGCTGGTGGAGTGACACACTTTGAGGTAGTACTGATGGAATGGCACACTATGTGGCAGTACTGACGCAATAGCATACTGTGGGAGAGTACTGATTGTGTGATACCCTGCGGTGAAGTACTGTTGGATAGACATATACCAGAGTAATACTGGTGGATGGAAACACTGTGGGGTAGTACTGATGGAAGGATTCATTGTGTAGTACTGATGGAGTGACACCCCGTTGGATAGTACTGATAGAGTGACACCCTGTGTGGTAGTACTAATGGAATAATACACAAGGTTGTATTGATGTTGAAAAACACTGTGGTTGTGTATTGATGGAAAGGTAAGTGCGGTAGTACCAATGAAGTGACACGCTCTGGGGTTGTACTGATGGAGTGACATAGTGTGTTCTAGTAATGATCGTCTAACACACTGTAGGCTTGTATTGATGGAGTGATGACCAGTGGGGTAGTATTGATGGAGTAACACAATGTGGGCAGTGCAGATGGAACAATACACTTTGGGGTTGTACTAGCGAAGTGACAAACTGTGGGCAGGTACTGATGGAGTAAAACATTTTGGTGTATTACTGATAGAGTGACACAGTGTGCGGTAGTACTGATGGAGGAACAAGCGATATGGTAGTACTGATGTCGTGGCACACTGTCGGATAGTATTAATGGTGTGAAACTAAATGGGGCAGTACTGATGTAATGATACATTATAGTGGAGTGACACATTGAGGGGGAGAACTGATCGAATGACGCACTGTGGGATAGTACTGATGGAATGATTATCCATTTGCTAGTACTGATGCAATGGCATTCTATGGGATAGTACCGAATGAATGACACGTTGTGATGCAGTAATGATGGAGTAACCGACGATGTGGTAGTACTGATGGAGTGACACGCTGTGCGATAATACTTATGGATTAGCATCCTGTGTGGTAGTAGTGAAGGACTGGTATATTTTGGGGTAGTACTGATATAGTGACACATTCCATGGTATTATTGAAGGGGTGAAAAACTGTGGGTAGAACTGATGAAATTACATACTTAAGGTGGTACTGACACAGTGAAACACCGTCAGAAAGAAATGATGGAATGACATACTGTGGGGTTGTACTGATGAGAGTGACACGCTCTTGGGTACGACTAATGGAGTAACATGTAGTACTGATGGAGTGACAGACTGTGAAGTAGTATTGATGGAGTAACCTAACGTAGGGTAGTGTTGAAGTAATGGCACATTCTGTGGTAGTTCTGATGGGGTGACATATTGTGCGGTAGTACTGTTGTTGTGACATAATGTGGGATGGAATTGATGGAGTGACACTGTGCGGTAGCACTGATGGAGTGACGCAATGTAGGGTAGTACTGGTGCAATGGTATACTGTGGGATAGTACTGATGGAGTGACGCACTGTGAGGTAGTACTGGTGTAACGGTATACTGTTGGATAGTACTGATGGAGTGACGCACTGTAGGGTAGTACTGGTATAACGGTATACTGTGGGAAAGTACTGATGGAGTGACGCACTGTGGGGTAGTACTGGTGTAACGGTATACTGTGGGATAGTACTGATGGAGTGACGCACTGTGGGGTAGTACTGGTGTAATGGTATACTGTGGGATAGTACTGATGGAGTGACGCACTGTGGGGTAGTACTGGTGTAACGGTATACAGTGGGATATTACTGCTGGAGTGATATCGGAGAGACCAACCGCAAGCTCGACGATCGTTTCGCTGAACAGCTCCACACAGTCGTACCTGATCTCCCGGTTGATCAGCACTTTAACTCGCCCCCGCTCCCCCATTCCCAATCTGAACTTTCTGTCCTGGGCATCCTCCGTTGTCAGAGTGAGGCCCAGCGCAAATTGGAGGAACAGCACCTCATACTTCGCTTGGGCAGCAAACATACCAGCGATATGAACATTGACTTATCTAACTTCAGTTAGCCCTTGTTTTCCCTCTCTCTCCATCCCTCCTCCTTCCCAGCTCTCCCACCAGTCTCACTGTCTCCAACAAAATTCTATCTCTTTCCTGCCGACCTCTCCGACATCAGTCTAAAGAAGCGTCTCGACCCGAAACGTCACCCATTCGTTCTCTCCAGAGATGCTGCCTGTCTCGTTGAGTTACACCAGCATTTTGTGTCTACCTTCCATTTAAACCAGCATCCGCATTTTTTTCCTACACGAAGTACAAGGCACGGCAGGACTTTCGGCTAATAATAGCTGTGCCGAACATGAGACGACCACCCTTACCTGCCTGCTCACAATGCATATCCCTTCATTACCTGAAAATCTGAACTTGTCTTAAATATCACCATTGTATCTGCGTCCAACATCAGTGGAGTTGGTGGTAAGATTTTAGGACCCGTTACACAGGATGATGTGACAGAGTACTTATAAGTGCACGATGAAATAGGCATAAGTTGGCATGGCTTTGTCAAGGGAAGGTCGTGTTTGATAAATTTGCTGGAATTATTTGAAGAAGTTAATAGCAAGACAGCCAAAGGAGAGACAGTAGATGTTGTTTACTTTGACTTTCAGAAAACCTTTGACCAGGTGTCACAAGATGGCTGCTTAGGAAGATGAGAGGCCACGGGGTCAAAGGGCAGATACCAGCATGGATAACTGGTTGGCTGGATGGCAGAAGACAAAGAGTGGCAATAAAGAGGGATTTTTTTCTCGTTGGCTAACAGTAACTAGTGAAGAACTTCAAGGATCGGTGTTTGTCCGCTACTCCACGTTTTATATTATGATTTGGACGAGGGGATTGAAGGCTTTGTGGCCAGGTTTTCGGATGTTACGAAAAGAGGTGGAAGGGCAGGTAGTTTAGAGAAAGCATGGACTCCGCAGAAGGACTAGGACGTGTTGGGGGAATGGGCAGACAAGTGGCAGATGGAATATAGTGTAGCAAAGTGCGCAGTACTGCATTTTTGTAGTAGGAATAATGGCGTAGACTATTGTCTAAGTGGGGAAATAATCCATAAATCGGAAGTGCAAAGGGACTTGAGAGTGCTGGTTAAGGATTCCCCAAATTTTTATCTGCAAGTTGAATCGGTGAGAATGATCAGCCATGATCACATTGAATGGTGGTGCTGGCTCGAAGGGCCGAATGGCCTACTCCTGCACCTATTGTCTATTGTCTAATGGAAGCAAACTCAATGTTTGCATTTATTTCAAGAGGACTTGTATACAGAAACACGGATGCAATGTTGAGGCTATACAACCATATAACCAGATAACCATATAACAATTACAGCACGGAAACAGGCCCGTTCGGCCCTACCCGTCCACGCCGACCACTTTCTCTGACCTAGTCTCATCTGCCTGCTATCAGACCATAACCCTCCAATCCCCTCCCATCCATATACCTATCCAATTTACTCTTAAATAATAAAATAGAGCCTGCCTCCGCCACTTCCACCGGAAGCTCATTCCATACAGCCACCACCCTCTGAGTAAAGAAGTTACCCCTCATGCTACCCCTAAACTTTTGTCCCTTAATTCTGAAGTTATGTCCCCTTGTTGGAATCTTCCCCACTCTCAAAGGGAAAAGCCTACCCACGTCAACTCTGTCCGTCCCTCTTAAAGTTTTAAAAACCTCTATCAAGCCCCCCCTCAACCTTCTACGCTCCAAAGAATAAAGACCCAACCTGTTCAACCTCTCTCTGTAGTTTAAGTGCTGAAACCCAGGCAACGTTCTAGTAAATCTCCTCTGTACCCTCTCCATTTTGTCGACATCCTTCCTATAATTTGGCGACCAGAACTGCACACCATACTCCAGGTTCGGCCTCACCAATGCCCTGTACAATTTTAACATTACGCACCAACTTCTATATTCGATGCTCTGATTTATAAAGGCAAGCATAGCAAACGCCTTTTTCACCACCCTATCCACATGGGATTCCACCTTCAGGGAACAATGCACAGTTATTCCTAAATCCCTCTGTTCCACTGGATTCCTCAATTCCCTACCATTTACCCTGTACGTCCTATTTTGATTTGTCCTCCCAAAATGCAGCACCTCACACTTATCAGCATTAAACTCCATCTGCCATCTTTCAGCCCACACTTCCAAAATGCCCAAGTCTCTCTGTAGACTTTGAAAATCTACTTCATTATTAACTACACCACCTATCTTAGTATCATCTGCATACTTACTAATCCAATTTGCCACACCATCATCCAGATCATTAATGTAAATGACAAACAACAGTGGACCCAACACAGATCCTTGGGGTACTCCACTAGACACTGGCCTCCAACCTGACATACAGTTTTCAACCATTACCTTCTGGTATCTCCCATTCAGCCATTGTTGAATCCATCTTGCAACCTCACTATTAATACCCAACGATTTAACCTTCTTAATCAACCTTCCATGTGGAACCTTGTCAAATGCCTTACTAAAGTCCATATAGACAACATCCACAGCCTTCCCCTTATCAATTTCCCTGGTAACCTCTTCAAAAAATTCAAGAAGTTTAGTTAAAGATGACATTCCAGGCACAAATCCATGTTGACTGTTTCTAATAAGGCCTTGTTTATCCATGTGATTATATATATTGTCCCTAAGTATCTTTTCCATTCATTTTCCCACCACGGACGTCAAACGAACAGGTCTTTAATTGCTAGGTTTACTTTTAGAACCCTTTTTAAACAAAGGCACAACATGCGCAATGCGCCAATCTTCCGGCACCATCCCCGTTTCTAATGACGTTTGTAATATTTCCGTCATAGCCCCTGCTATTTCTGCACTAACTTCCCTCAATGTCCTAGGGAATATCCTATCAGGACCTGGAGACTTATCCACTTATATATTTTTCAAAAGTGTCCGTACCTCCACTTCTTTAATCCTCATAATTTCCATCACTACTCTACTTGTTTCGCTTACCTCACATAATTCAATATCCTTCTCCTCGGTGAATACCGAAGAAAATAAATTGTTTAATATCTCCCCCATTTCTTCTGGCTCAGCATATAGCTGTCCACTCTGACTCTCTAATGGACCAATTTTATCCCTCGCTATCCTTTTGCTATTGACATATCTGTAGAACCCCTTGGGGTTTACTTTTACTTTACTTGCCAAAGCAACCTCATATCTTTTTTTCGCTTTTCTAATTTCCTTCTTAAGATTCCTTTTACATTCTTTATATTCCTCAAGAACCCCATTTACTCCCTGCCGCTTATATTTATTGTATATCTCCCTCTTTTTCCGAACCAAGTGTCCAATTTCCCTGGAAAACCACGGCTCTTGCAAATTATTATTCTTTCCTTTCCACGGAACAGGGACATAAAGACTCGGTACTCTCAAAATTTCACCTTTAAATAACCTCCATTTCTCTATTATATCCTTTTCATAAAACAAAATGTCCCATTTCACTCCTTTTAAATCCTTTCTCATCTCCTCAAAAGTAGCCTTTCTCCAATCCAAAATCTCAACCCTTGGTCCAGATTGGACCTTCTCCATAATTATATTGAAACTAATGGCATTGTGATCACTAGACCCAAAGTGCTCCTCAACACATACCTCCGTAACCTGACCCGTCTCATTTCCTAACAGGAGGTCCAACACTGCCCCTTCTCTGGTGGGTACTTCTACGTATTGCTGCAAAAAACTATCCTGCACACATTTTACAAACTCCAAACCATCCAGCCCTTTAACAGAATGTGATTCCCAGTCTATATACGGAAAATTGAAATCACCAACAATCACTACTCTGTGCTTACTACTAATATCTGCTATCTCCTTACATATTTGCTCTTCCAATTCTCGTTCCCTATTTGGCGGTCTATAATACACCCCTATAAGTGTTGCTAAGCCTTTCTCATTTCTGAGTTCCACCGAAACAGCCTCCCTAATCGAGCCTTTTAGTCTGTCCTGCCAAAGCACTGCTGTGATATTCTCCCTGACAAGCAATGCAACATCCCCACCTCTTGCCCCTCCGATTCTATCACATCTGAAATAATGAAATCCTGGAATATTTAATTGCCAATCGCAACCCTCCTGCAACCATGTTTCACTGATCGCCACAATATCATACTTCCATATGTCAATCCAGGCTCTAGGATCATCCACCTTTCTTACAATGCTCCGAGCATTAAAATATACACATTTAAGGGACCCATCATTTCTTATTCTCAGTTTATTTCTTTTCACTTCTTTCTCTCCTACATATTGGGTCTGAGTGTTTCCCTTTTCTGCCTCCTGCCTCACACACTGCCTATGAGCTATCTGTGTTTGAGTCCCTCCCCCCAACCGTACTAGTTTAAAGTCTCCGCAATTACCTTAGCAAATCTCCCCGCCAGGATATTGGTTCCCCTCAGGTTCAGATGCAACCCGTCCTTTTTGTACAGGTCATACTTCCCCCAGAAGAGGTCCCAATGATCCAGAAACTTTAATCCCTGCTTCCTGCACCAGTCCCTCAGCCACGTATTTATCCTCCACCTCACTCCATTCCTATTCTCACTATCCCGTGGCACAGGCAGTAAGCCTGAGATTATCACTTTGGAAGTCCTTTTTTTTAACACTCTTCCTAGCCCCCTAAATTCTCCTTTCGGGACCTCTTCCCTTATCCTACCTATATTGTTGGTACCTATATGTACCACGACCTCTGGCTCCTCTCCCTCCCCTTTCAGGATATCTTGGATACGTTCAGATACATTCCGGACACTGGCACCAGGGAGGCAAACTACCATCCGGGTCTCCCGACTGCGCCCACAGAATCGCCTATCTGATCCCCTCACTATAGAGTCCCCTATCACTATCGCTCTCCTCTTCCTTTCCCTACCATTCTGCGCAACAGGGCCGGACTCCGTGCCAGAGGCCCGGGCGCCGTCGCTGCCCCCAGGTAGGCTGTACTCCCCTACAGTACCTAAACAGGAGTGTTTATTGCCAAGGGGTACATCCACTGGGGTACTCTCTAGTCCCTGCCTCTGCTCCTTGCCCCCCCTAACCGTGACCCACTTGTCTACCTCCCGTGGTCTTGGAGTGACCACCTCTCTATAACTCCTCTCTATAACCTCCTCACTCTCCCTGACCAGACGGAGGTCATCAATCTGACGCTTCAGGTTCCTAATATGGTCCCTTAGGAGCCCCATCTCGTCGCACCTGGCGCAAATGTGGATGTCTGGAAGACTATCAGACTCCCAGATTCCCCACATCCGACACCCAGAACAATAAACTGCCCTGGCACTCATACTCCCCCTTAACCGCTCCAACCGCCCACCCAAAAGAACTGAGTGATCTCCTGGGAGAGGCGAAAAACCGGATAAAAACCCAGGCCAATTTGGGAAAACAAATCCGGGAAATTCCTCTCCGACCCCAAGCTAGGCGATCGAAACGTATCCGGGAGATCACACAGGTCTTACTGCTTACTATCCCCCACACAATACTACGGTCTCTGCTCTCTCTCTCTCACTCACACACACGCACACTGATTGCTGCTACTGCTGCTACTGCTCCTGCTGATTGCTACTGCTACTGCTGCTGCTGATGATTGCTACTGCTACAGCTACTGCTGGAAAGGCCGCATTTGGAATATTGTGAGCAATTCTGGGCACCGTATGAGAGGAAAGGTGTGCTGGCTCTGGAGAGGGTCCAGAGGAGGTTTACAAGAATGATCCCAGCAATAAGTTAACCTATGGCGATCGTAATAATTTCCCTATTTGTTTTCGCCGCCAATGTGGATAACCCCACATTTATCTATATTATACTGCATCTGCCTTGCATCTGCCCACTCACTCAACCTGTCCAAGTAACCCTGCAACCTCCTAACATCCTCTTTACAGTTCACACCTCCACCCAGCTTTGTGTCATCTGCAAACTTGCTAGTGTTACTTCTAATTCCATCATCCAAATCATTAATATATATGGTAAATAGTTGCGCCCCTGCATCGAGCCTTGCGGCACTCCATTCGCCAGTGCCTACCATTCTGAAAGGGACCCATTTATTCCCACTCTTTGCTTCCTGTCTGCAAACCAATTATCTATCCATGTCAAAACCCTACACCCAATACCATGTGCTCTAATCTTGCTCACCAATCTCCGTGTGGGAACTTACCAAAGCCTTCCTGAACGCATAGATACACTACATCCACTGGCTCTACGTCCATTTTATTTGTCACATCCCCCAAAAAATCAGAAGATATTCAAGCAGGATTTCCCCATCATAAATCCACGCTGACTTGGACCAATCCTTTTACTGCTATCCAAATGCGCCGTTATTACTTATTTCATATTTCACTCCAGCATCTTCCCCACCACCGATGTCAAGCTAACTGGTCTATAATTCCCCGTTTTCTCTCTCTCGCTCCTTTTTTGAAAAATGGGTTAACATTCGCTCCCCTCCATTCCACAGGAACTCATTCTGAGTCTATTGAACTTTGGAAAATGATCACCCATGCGTCCACGGTTTCTAGAACCATCTCCTTGAGTACTCTGTGATGCAGACCATCATGCGCGGGGGATTTATCAGCCTTCAGTTCCACTGAACTAAACTAACTCAACTATTTCGCGGCATAGTCAGCTTGTTCCATAAGGTTTTCCGTCGTGTTGTTTGACTTTATAACTATAAATAGAGTGGAATTGTGTGACTGGAAGACAATAGACAATAGACAATAGATAATAGACAATAGGCAATAGGTGCAGGAGGAGGCCATTCGGCCCTTCGAGCCAGCACCGCCATTCAATGTGATCATGGCTGATCATTCTCAATCAGTACCCCGTTCCTGCCTTCTCCCCATACCTCCTGACTCCCTATCCTTAAGAGCTCTATCTAGCTCTGTCTTGAATGCATTCAGAGAATTGGCCTCCATTTCCTTCTGAGGCAGAGAATTCCACAGATTCACAACTCTCTGACTGAATTTTTCCCCTCATCTCAGTTCTAAATGGCTTACCCCTTATTCTTAAACTGTGGTCCCTTGTTCTGGACTCCCCAAAAATTGGGAACATGTTTCCTGCCTCTAACGTATCCAACCCCTTATAATCTTATATGTTTCGATAAGATCTCCTCTCATCCTTCAAAATTCCAGTGTATACAAGCCTAGTCGCTCCAGTCTTTCAACATATGACAGTCCCGCCATTCCGGGAATTAACCTAGTAAACCTACGCTGCACGCCCTCAATAGCAAGAATATCCTTCCTCAAATTTGGAGACCAAAACTGCAAACAGTACTCCAGGTGCGGTCTCACTAGGGCCCTGTACAACTGCAGAAGGACCTCTTTGCTCCTATGCTCAACTCCTCTTGTTATGAAGGCCAACATTCCATTGGCTTGTTCCATAAGGTTTTCCGTCGTGCTGTTTGACTCTATAACTATAAATAGAGTGGGATTGTGTGACTGGAAGACAGCCGGGGATGAGTCGCGAATTGGCCTCTCATTGCTTTTCCACGGTTGGGCATAATTTAGAAACCAACCGCACTTGCTTGAAAATAACATTTTATATCAAAGATTCAATTTGTCAACTGTTGCGAGCTGTGCGAATTTCTATTTTTAGTTCCTCAGACACTGAAGCGCCGACTCTCATTTTACTTCCATGCCGGGTGAACAATTCCCGGGCGTTGCCCACCTTCCAGCTTTTGGATAATGAGGACATCCCGTGTACAGAACGAGAGCTGATACCCAGCAGTCAATCAATTGATCATTTGTGGATAATTCCTCGCAGTGGGTAGTTTCTGCATTTCCTTTTCTAAATTTGGTGCCTCTGATCGTCACTATTGCTGGAATCTGGGGAAAAGACATGCTGTTGTACGTCTGCTTTGTTCAGTTATTGATCACAGCACACCAGCTGCCTGCTGAGCAGTCCGCCACGGTTTGATTACCGGTCACCGAGGTTTGCCCAAACCATGGGCAAACCGCCTCCCTGGAGCAGCGGAGATTTCGTTCAGATCGCAATCAGCACACATTAATAAAATGCAAGAATTTAAATTCAGTTAAATGTGTTCCATGGCCAATTATCACTCTCTGTGAGCCGGTCCCTGGATCCGGGATGGAGATCTCCACCCGTCAGCCTTTCCCTGTAAACCCATGAAAGCATATAAAAATAGGTGCAGGAGGAAGCCATTTGGCCCTTCGAGCCTGTACGCACCGCCATTCGTTGTGATCATGGCTGACCATCCACAATCAGTAACCCGTGCCTGCCTTCTCCCCATATCGCTTCATTCCACTATCCCCTCGAGCTCTATCCAAAACTCTTTTAAATTCATCCACTGTATTGGCCTCCACTGCCTTCTGTCGCAGAGAATTGCCAAATTCACATCTCTCTGGCTGAAATGTTTTTTTTCTCACCTCAGTTTTAAATGGCTTTCCCTTTATTCTTAGACTGTGGCCCCTGTTTCTGGACTCTCCCAACATTTGGGAACATTTTTCCTGTATCTGGCTTGTCCAGTCCATTCATAATGTTATACGTTTCTATAAGATCCCCTCTCACCCTTCTAAATTCCGACGAAGACAAGCCCAGTCTTCAATCTTTGCTCATACGACATTCCCGCCATCCCGGGGATTAACCTCCGGAACCTACGCTGCACATGACTCAGTAGCAAGGATGTCCCTCCTCAAATTAGGAGAGCAAAACTGCACACAATTCTACTGATGTGGTCTAACCAGGGCCCTATACAACTGCAGAAGGACCGCTTTGCTCCTACAGTTATTGCAGCTTTCTATAATTAACTAGGGCAGACCACAACATCCAGACAATATGTTCACACCCAGTGTCGTCAGTCTGTCCCCCACCCGCCCTCTGTCTATTTCTCTCTGTGGAATCTTTCTCCTCACTTCCCATTTGTTCCGTCAGGACCTTCATCATGTCCTCCCGAACAGACAGACGGAATATCTCATTCCGACCCTCAGCCATACGCTATGCTACACAGCAAATCCCATGTCCCCCCTGCCTGTCCCCATTATAGCTTTACCTACTTTATAATAATTCAGCTCCCTGTGCTCGACCTCACTGGGAATCGGGCCGCAACGTCGAATGAGACCTGTTGCTTTCACAGACCTGCTTGACCAACTGAGTTCCTCCAGCGTTCTGTTGCAGGATTCCAGATTCTGTATCTCTATTCCATTTTGATACGAAACTTATTTTTCTGTGTTGGTGGAAGATATTTGTTTTCCTCTTCCATCATCTGCTGATCACTGGCCTTTGCCATAGTCTAAACTTGGTTTAGAGATACAGCGCGGAAACAGACCATCCTTAGAACCGATCACAAATCTTCTCACTTGTTTTTTTGTGCATTTTATCGACGGTACTGTGATTATACACTCAACTACTCAAATTAAGGGCTCGGTCAATTTTGGGGCATTACATTAAATAGTCATTCAGGGGAAGGTCCTTATATATGGTAATTACGGGAGAGCACCGGTAAATGGTCAATTAGGGGAGGGCACCACAAATGGGGATTTGCGGGTGCACCGTTATTGAAGTATGGCGGGTGGATAAACAACAAATATGAAATTAGCGGAGGGAAACTGTAAATGTGGAAATAGGGGAGTGCGCCCGCAAATGGGAAACCAGGAGAGGGCAAAGCTACGCAGAATTAGGGGAGGGTCCTGCCTGTTTCCGTGAATGTTCCTACTTCTCTCTGTGAATACTCATGAGGGTGCTTCTGCTCCCTGCCAACAAGGAACAAGGAACAACAATTGAAGCAGGATGATCCGATGCAGAGAGTTGTAAAAAGCTAGACAACGGACACGGATGACATCTTGCACGACTGTTTTAAGTCAGTAGACTGGTCAATTGTCAGGGATTTTGCAACTAACCTGAATGAGTGCGCCTCTGCCGTGACTGACTTCATCAACAAGTGAGTGGACGACTGGGTGCCGCCGAAGTCAATCCGAGTGCTCCCCAACCTGGAACCAGGGATCTACATTCACAGGTGAAGGCCAGGTCCGATTCAGACAAGTCAAACGATCCCAAGCGGTCCAAGAAGCCACGCTGTGGTCTCCGCAAAGCGATCAAGGATGCCAAAAGGCAATACTGGTTCAAACTTGCGTCCCAGTATAATCTCTGAGTCACACAGAGAATGTGGCAAGGTCTGATTAAGATAACTGGATGCAAGGCAAGTTCATGCAATATCATTGGTAATCGTGCGACCTTACACGATGAACGGAATGCTTCCTCTGCTCGCTTCGAGCAGAAGGCCAACAGGGCGGTGACACCTGCCTCTTCGGCTCGAGGGTGACTCTCCCCAGGGTGACTATAGCCTTCCTGTGAGTAAACCCACGGCATACAACAGGCCTGGACGGTGTTCCTGGCCGTGTCCTTAATAGCTGCGCAGACGATTTGTCGACATCTCTAATCTCTCCCGACTCAGAGTATTTAATGCGTTTCATAACCTGCCTCTCAAAACATTTCATGATGGTGAAAGTCAAGTCCACTGGATGGTGATCGTTTAAGCTTGAGGTCTTGCGTTTCTTCATCATTCCAATGTCGAAGAAACGCAAGACCTCAAGCTTAAACTATTACCATCCAGTGAACTTGACTTTCACCATCATGAAATGTTTTGAGAGGCAGGTTATGAAACGCATTAAATGCCGTCTACCCAGCGGCTTTGCCCCACTGCATTTCGCCCACCGCCATCACAGGCCCAGGGACGATGCCATCGCACTAGCCCTCCCCTCAATATTGGGACAGCAGGATAAGAGCGACACCTGCGTCAGACTCCTATTCATAAATTACAGTTCTACCTTTAATACCATTATACCATGCAAGTGCATCACCAAATTCGCGGGATTTAGTGTCAGTGCTCATCTCTGAAACTGGACCCTCGACTTCCTGACCAACATACACCACTCAGTGAGGATAGGGGACAGATCGTCCTGTACGATAATCGTCAACACGGGAGTTCCGCAAGGATGCGTTCTCCGCCCCTTCTTTACTCCTTGTACACCCAAGACTGTGCAGGCATGTAAAATCTAATTAAATTTTCAAATTCGCAGACGGCACCACCATTGTGGGCCGGATACCATATATTGATGAATCTGAGTACAGGAAGGAAATCGAGAACCTCAATGTCAGCAAGGCAAATGACATAACGATCGACTTTGGGAAGCCGACATACCCAAATTTGCATTGAAGGCACCGATGGAGAGACGGTTGGAATCTTCAAATTGCGAAGAGAAAATATCACCAACAACCTCTCCTGGGCCACTTTTATTGAGGCAACGGCCAATAAATCACACAACGCCTCTACTGTCTTGGAAGGCTTAGGAAGTTTGGCTTGTCCCCGGCAACACTCACCAACTTCCGCATATGCACCATAAAAATCAGTTCATCAGGATGTATCACTGCTTGGTTTGGGAACAGCTCCATCCAAGACCGCAAGAATTTGCAGCGAATGTGGACACAGCCAGGACCTCAAACAAACGATCCCCTCTTCTATTGACTTCTATTGATACCTTACCATGTATCTGTCCAAATGTCTTTTAAATTTAATGATAATATTTGCCTCAAATACTTCCTCTGGCAGCTCAGTTAATGTAGCCGACACTGTCTGTATGCATCCATCGACCCATCACTTTCTTTCCCCGAGGGAATTAAAAATATATGGATATACTCAGGACACTCAGGGGACTTCTGAGGGAAAATGAAAAAGTATCTAATGTCAAAAATGAATGATCTTGTCAAAGGTCTGATATTGGCCAAACAAATACATGGTGTGGTATCGTTTCGCGAAACACATTCACGTAAAACCCCGCTGTTGCACCGCACTCTGCATTAGACTGTCAACTACCTCGTCAGTGTGGCCGAACCGGGTGGGAAAATTATTTCCTGTCTAACTTTCATTGCACAATAGGAATAACCAAATCTGACTACCTATTGCTACAGTCGAGTTGGTCGCTCTATTTCCTCAAGCTGTAGCTGTAGAAATGCTACCATCGGCTCAACATGTCTGAACTAACTCGCCTGACAAATAGTTCCAGATACCCAGCACCCTTTCAGTGTAAAGTCTTCCCTTCAGGTCCCTTGTGATTTTTGACTATCTCACCCTAAACCTCTGACCATTGGTTTTTGGTTCCACATCCTGGATAAAAGTCCGCGTGCGATCACCTATCTATTCTCTTCATGACTGTATACACCTTTATAACTCACCCATGTATTTCCCCATTCCAAGGTATAATGTCCCCGGGTGAATATATTTGTGGACAATAGACAATAGACAATAGACAATAGGTGCAGGAGGTGGCCATTCGGCCCTTCGAGCCAGCACCGCCATTCAATGTGATCATGGCTGAATAGGGATGTGAGTACTAATGTGAACAAGTATGGAAATGAATATTAGTCCCAGGTCATTTCGCTAGCTATGATGCTGAAACCAGGAACAGACTCAAGCTTGCATTGTGCGTGCGCCCGTGTGTACCTGTGTGTGCTGGGGAGGGAGTGGCTGTTATCGCCAAACACCCAGACCACGGAATCATGTCCCCCCTCTATTAATGGATGCTCAACTTTATCACCAACAGTCCTCAATCAGTGACGATAGGTGACACCTCCTGCACAATAACTTTCACATCGGAGCCCTGCAAGGATGAGATGTCAGTCCGCGATTATACAATCTTTATCCTCGTAACTCTACAGCCAATTTCGGTTCTAAGTATATCGACGGGTTTGCTGATGTGATGGGCCGAATAACGGACAGAGGCGACGACGTACACGAACGATTATGGAGAACTTAGTGACATGGTGTCAGCAGCATAACCACGCTTTCAATGTCAGCAGGACGAAGGAGGTAGTTATTGGCCTGAGGAAGCAGCAGTACGTGCCCCAATCTGCACCAATGGTACAAAATGACAATGATAGCGACCTCAGGTTGCTTGGCGATAATGTAACCAACGATCTGACATTGAGCAACCACATTGATGCGACGCCCAAGAAGGCACAAAAATGCAAACAAAAATAAATTTGTCATGTCTTCTGTTACTATTACAAACGTCTGCAGATTTGCGGTAAAATGAATATTGTCACTTTGCATCGAAGCTTTGTTTGGAAATAACTCTGCGAAGACCGCGAGATATTGCAGAGGGTTGTATATATAGCCCAGTCCATCACAGACCCACAGATCCATGCAGAGCCAACCACATTCTCCGTCTACACTTCACGCTGTATAACATTACACAAACACCCAACACAATCAATGACCTGTCCAATCCCGGTCAATAGACAATAGACTATAGACAATAGACAATGGGTGCAGGAGGAGGCCATTCGACCCTTCCAGCCAGCACCGCCATTCAATATGATCATGGTTGATCATTCTCAATCAGTACCCCGTTCCTGCCTTCTCCCCATACCCCCTGACTCCGCTATCCTTAAGAGCTCTATCTAGCTCTCTCTTGAATGCATTAAGAGAATTGGCCTCCACTTCCTTCTGAGGCAGAGAATCCCAGAGATTCACAACTCTCTGAAAAAGTTTTTCCTCATCTCACTTCTAAATGGCCTACCCCTTATTCTCAGTTCTTCTTTCCCCTGCTCCGATCTGGCAGCAGGCGGATATGCTTGCAAGCGCGCACCACGAGACTAGGGCATAACTTAAATCCCTCCGTTATCAGGCTTATAATCGGTCCCTCCGTAGGCTAGGGTATTGATCAATTGCTTCTACCCCATTATGGACGTTAAACTTTGTCTCAGGTACTGATGCCCAACAATGAGCTACAATGCTGATAAATGTATTCTGCACTCCGTATTTTCCACTTTGCTCAATCTATTGTCACGAGTCACACAACGCTCGAAAAGGTCCTTCAGCCCAGCCTGCCAATGCCGATCAATGTACCCCATCTACACAAATCCCACCTGCCGCCTTTGGCACGTATCAATCCGAAATCTTTCTATTTGTGTTTGCCCAGATGTATTTTTAATGTTGTTATGGTTTCTACCTCAACTAGCTCCTTCGGCAGCTCATTCAATACCCGCTGTGCGAATCCATGTAACTACCACGCTCTGAGTGGATCCATTTACCCAGCGACCTCTGTCCTCGAATTTGAACCAATAGTATCCATGTAATCTGTTTTGACAGCATGCAGAACAAAGTTGTTTGCTGTACCTCGGTACATATGACAATAATATCCCTAAACATGAAGCTGAATCCTAAAGCGCCGACCATCTGCACTGTTTGCAACACCACGAAACCAGATGAATGTTTCGTAGGTTGCAGAGGCATAGCATCATCCATTGTTCCCGACGTGCACTTCTACACACTTAAATAATATGTTTGCACAAATTCTTTGCTTTGTGTTTTCACAGAACTCGAATTCTCCAACTGAACTTGTCCAGTTCTACGGAGAACGGAATTATGCAATGTGGCTTGATAAAATCTTGTTCGTTCTCAGAAATACACGGACAATTCAGCGTGTGATGGAAATAACCATCAATATTCAACATGACATTCTATGTAATGAACTACAGTATATTCTGCATTCTCTATCTTCCTCTTCGCTTCATCTGCAGGATTGATTATACCAATGTATGACATATCTGAACTGAATGGACAGCGTGCATTTCGACCAAGCTTACGCATGCCGACCAATCTCCACTAGTCACTCCGACACACCTTTCGCCACATTACCTTAAATCCTTCCCTTTCATGAGGCAATCTAACAGTCCTTGAACGTTTGTCATAATTTCCGCCTTAACTACTTACTTTCGGTGCAGAGATGAAGTCAACATTTATCTGCGGAAGAAGGGACTGTCAAAGGAACAACAATTGATGAGATCCTCCACTCTGTGCATGTTTGGAAGAACGACATGTTCCAACCTCTTGGTCCGAGGGATAACCTCCCGGCTCCACCACTGGATGCTCGATTTTTAGCCCCACATCCCACAATTAGTAACGATAGGCGACACCTCCTTAAAAATAATAACTTCAAAGATGGAGCACTGCAAGTATCCGCTCTCAGTCCGCTATTCTAGCTCATTTACAGTCGCAACCGTGTGGCCATATTCGGCTCTAATTGCACCTACTTGTTTGCAGAAGACATCATTGTGAATGGTAGAATGATGAGCAATGGCGAGACGAAGTACAAGAAGCAGATAGTGAACTTATTGACATGGTGGCATAGCAATAACCCCTCTTTCAATGTCAGCAAGACGAAGGAGTTAGTTATTGCCTTCAGGATGCAATGCCGAGTATTTACCCCAACCTGCATCAATGGCACGGAATGGAAAATGGTTGAGAGCTCAAATTCCATGTCGTTAACAAACCAACGATATGTTGTGGAGCAATCACATTGATGCGAAACCCACTAAGGCGTACCGACTCCTCTACTTCACAATGAAACGGTGGACATTGGCATGCCTAAAGTGATTCTTGTAAAACTTCAACAGATGGACCATAGAAAGAACATTATCGGGTTTGCTTTATGAGCAGGTCTAACGAGACCAAGATAAATTGCAGAGACGTCAATATGTTGCTCAATCCACCACGAATGCCTTATTTTCCTCTGTGATCAGGCTTCTGCACGGTCCCTCCATATGCTATTCCTATCTACCCCATTGCAAACATCGGACTTTTAAAAATTGATGCTCCACAATACAGCTACAATTCTAAAAACTGTATTCTGCACTTTGTATCTCCATCTATTGTCGTAGACTAACAAAGTACGGCCACAGACCCTTCGACTCAGCTTGCCCTTGCCGACCAATGTGGCCCATCTACGCAGGTCCCACTTAGAGAGTTTGGCCAGAATCACTCTAAACCTTTGCTATCCATGTACCTGTCCAATGTATTTTGAATATTACCATAGCTTCTGCCTCCACGACGTCCTTCGGCAGCTCATTCCGTATACCCACCACCCTCTGTGCAAGTCCATATTCCCACCACCCCCTGTGTGAATCCTGAGACCTAGCACCCTCTGCCCTCTCGTTTGAACTGATTGTATCTGTATGATACATGTGACCAGTTTGGATAGCATGGAAAAAAAGGTATTTAATGTTCCTCGGTACATGTGACAATAATGAACATAACGCAAAAGCTAAAGCGCCATGCGCCACATATTTTAATTGTTTACAACAACACAAACCAAGATTCTTATGGTTTATCGAAGGATTGCATCATCCTTCGCGCAAACATGGCACAGTTAAGTAACATGTTTTGTACATGTGGGAACGGATTTTATGCTTTACCCGTACCCTATATCTAAATTTACTCAGATAGGCCCAGGCGCAAAATAAAGGACTCGTAGACCAGTGGTGAGGCCATCGAACAAGTCGGTTTAATAAAGGCCTTAGCGATGTACATTGAGGAACAGTGTGAGCAAGCTCAAGCTGCTTCAAAATCTTACAGTAACTGTAGGATTCTTATGCACTCATGACACAATGGTTACCTGTGGATTTGAAATGAACCATCATTCATCAATGTCCCTGTACACTTTCATCTTTGTGTTTCCCCAAATTTAACTTTCATCTTGGGGCTCTTTTGTTTAGAAATCTCTCACCCATATATGTTACATGTAGATATCATAAATGACCAGATTATCCTCGCCACATGGAGTCCCAGCGCAAATGAGATCATCTGTCAACCTTTGGGAGACTTGCCTGCGAAACAGGGTAAACAAAAGCACCTGTAATGCAAGATTGCAACAGATAAGAACCTAAACATAACTACAAAGGACTATCCTCCGTCTACTGATAAGAAACCCTGCTTCTCAACAGAATATTTCAGCTTTAACTATTTTAACTACATTCTATCTTGTCAACTTTCCCATCATGCCCCCCCCCCCAGTGTATGAGCACCAGGGTTAACCAAACTATAATCTGATCATCTTCCTCATAATTCTCAAAATTCCCGACAACTGTACATATCTTTGTTTATGTTTATGAACTCCTCGAATTCCCGGGCTGCAGATATCGAGTTCCACGAAGAACGGAGTTATGCAATACAGCTTGAGCAAATGTTATTCATTCTTACAAATACACGGACAATTTAGGGTTTGATGCAAACAAAGAACAATGTTCGGGATGATATGTTATGTCATGAACTATATACTGCCTTCTGTATTATTTCCGTTGCTCTGTCTAATGAATTTATTTGAGCTTATTGTATCCATGTATAGTATGTCTGATCTGTGGGAGGCAACACAGCTTTTCGTTGTGCCTCGGTACGCGTGACAGTAATATTTCTAGCCTAACTTAACCAAACCCAATGATCTGAGATAAGTACCAAATATGATCAGAGCCGGAATGATCGCACTGTGATGGTGACTAAGATAGACACAGACGGTGTTGATATTCAAGAGACGTGATGAATGGTTGTTAAGCACAAACAACTGTTGGACAAATGCGAAGAGAAAGTGAAGACTGGGGCAGGAGGAGTAACACAGTAAAAATGCTGCTCCTGCATTGCAGACCGCAGTAATTGCCGGGCATCGACACATACAAGAGGAACACAGGAGATACTCAGATGATTCAGAAGACACCGGTGGAGAGAGGAAGAGCATCTGATGTCACAAATGGATGATCGTATCAAAGCTCCAATGCTGGTGAAGCAAATGCAGGATATGGCCCCATTTCACCAAGTGCAAGCACGCAAACACTGGTGTTGTACCGCACTCTGCATTGGAGTGTAAACTGGCGCATCAGCGCACCTGGACTTTGCTGCAGAATCAGTTCCTGACGAACATTTATTGTTCAACACAAATAACCAAAGTTGGTCACCTATTTATCTCCTACTGCTGTCGAGATGGCAGCTATATTTACAAACGTTCTGACTATAGAAATGCCAGCTTCGACTCAACATATCTCAACTGACTATTCTTGGAGCTTGTCCCATGCACGCATCGCCGTCTGAGAGTGAATTCTTCTGGGTCGATTCCTTGTAAACCTTGCCCTCTCACCATGAACTTATGACCTTTACTTTTTGATTCCCGTCCGGGGTAAAATACTCTGCGCATTCAACCTTCCCCTTATACACCTTCATGATTGGCTCTCAGCTCTCATTATAGCTCTGCCCATACAAGGGAATAATAGCGAAGCACTGCTCGAACTACTGACGATGGTTAGACAAGCACCTATACTATACTATCCATTTACAAAATCCCATTTACGAGCACATGATCCTCATACCCTGACACTATATATTTTAAGGATGGCGATCTTTGCCTACAATACTTCGAAGGGGCCGAAGTTGATATTGATCCTTCGGATGAAGGAGCTGCCAAAGGAACCACAATTGATCACATCATCTACGCTGTGTAGTTTGGAAGAATACAAGTGAATTGAATGACACTGCAAATGTGCGATTCTGCGAGGCCTGGACGGGACAGATGTTGAA
>NW_027601285.1:329735-351150 GCF_053455715.1 Rhinoraja longicauda
TCCACACCCCCCCACCCTTTGTGTGAAAAATACCCCTCAGGTTCCGATTAAATCCCCCCCCCCACCTCATCTTAAACCTAGCCCCCCTGGTTCTTGATTCCCCTTCTCTGTGCATCTACCAGATCTATTCCTCTCATTATATTGTCCAGCTGTAGAAGATCATCCCTCATCCTCCTGCAGCAAGGGATATAGTACTAGCCTATATGAACCAAGGGATATAGTACTAGCTTATATGCACCAAGGGATATAGTACTAGCCTATATGCACCAAGGGATATAGTACTAGCCTATATGCACCAAGGGATATAGTACTAGCCTATATGCACCAAGGGATATAGTACCAGCCTGCTGAACCTGTCCCTCCAGATCAGGCCCACTGTTCCTGGTAACATCCTCGTAAATCTCATCTATCACCTTTCCAGATTGACACCATCTTTCCTGTATCATGGTGCACACAACAGAACACAATATTCCAAATGCGGCCTCACCAACGTCTTACACAACGGCAACATAACCTCCGTATATCTATACACAATGCTATGACTGAAGACGGCCAATGTTACAAAAGTCTTTTTGACCACACAATCAACCTGTGACGCTACATTCAAAACACCATGTACCTGTCGTCCTAGATCCCTCTGCTCTACAGTTAATTCACCTTTCTGCCTCGGTTCCAGGTCATCGGTACTGACACTTCTGAACTCACTGATGGTTTCACCTCCCATGTGCGTCTGATTGTGAATAAACTTGCACTACAGCTGATCATCCAAATAAAGAATAATCAAGACTTAACTGCTCCTCCAAGTGCAGCGCTCTCCTCAGTCGTACTTCAAATATCTGCGAGGCCCTTTTGTGTAGTTCTGGTCACCATATTATACAAATAATGTCCTATTGCCAGAGGCAGTGCGGAACAGATTCACCAGGATGTTTTCTGGAATGGACAGCGTTAGTTTGAGGACAGATTTGATCAGGTGGGATTGATCTCATTGGAGCAATAATGCAGATGGACGACCTTACTGAGGCTTCTAAAATTATGTCAACTACAGCAGGATTGAGTAGATGGTCACATTTATTTCCCAGGCTGGGAGAATCTAAACCCAGAGAACGTACGTTTAATCGAAAGGGGAGAGATTTAAGGGAATTCTGACTTCAACGATGGAGCAATCTTTTCTTTTGAGACGGTGGGGACAGATACCATCTCAGCAAATAAACAGCATTTGGACAGCCGTTTGTTTCGGATGGAAATGGACGGATCTGGGACAAATACAGGTGAATGAGATTACCGTAGATAGGCATCTCGGTCTGTACGGACGAGTCGGGCTGAAGGGCCTGTTTCCCTGCTGTTCCCATGACTGGAATCAGCGGTTCTGTAATCTCTAATGTGCTCTGTCATCGGTCTCCCCAGTTGTAGCCACATAGCGGACACATCACTGACTGCACAGCAGTGGCGATGCTGTATTGGGTGGTGGTGTCATCAACAACGGAGACACATTGTTCATTTCCCTCGCAAGTGTGCAACATGTTCTTCACTCTCCTCAAACTAAACTCCAGCCTGGAAATCCGAGGAATTAAATGCCATTAGGCGTCGAATTTTATCAAACTTGCAGTTTAAGCAACAACATGATATAAATGCCTGTCATACACGTTGGTCATTTTAATATGTCTCTGATCATTGAAGTGTTTTTTTCAGTTTCTATGTGAGCCAGTTATACACAGCAGGAAGGGAGAAATGCTCTCTTGTATTATTAATAAATAGGCACAGAAATACAGACTGAGTGTGTGTGAGAGTTTGCTTAAATTCACTGGAATTTAGGATGAGAGGGGATCTTGTAGAACATATACAATTTTGTGGAAGGGTCTCCACCCATTCCTTGTCCCCAGAGATACTGCCTGTCCCGCTGTGTTACTCCGGCTTTTTGTGTCTGTCTTCGGTTTAAACTAGCATCTGCAGTTCCTTCTTACACATATACAATTCTTAAGGGATTGGACAGGTTAGATGCAGGAAAAATGTTCACGATGTTGGGGGAGTCCAGAACAGGGATCACAGTTTAAGAATAAGGGGTAGCTCAATTGTTACTGAGATAAGGAAAAACTGATCTGTCATCGGCCTCCCCAGTTGAGATGAATTGTGAATCTGTGGAATACTCTGCCACAGAAGGCAGTGGAGGCCAATTCACAGGAGGTTTTCAAGAGAGAGTCAGATATAGCTCTTCGGGCTAACGGAATAAAGCTGCATGGGGAGAAAGCAGGAACGGGGTACTGATTTAGGATGATTAGCCGTGATCATATTGAATGGCGGTGCCGGCTCAAAAGGCCAAATGGCCTACTCCTGCAAGTATTGTCTATGTTTCTATGTTTCTAAACCACTGTGGACAGCCCAGACAGGTGAGTTGGTCATTAACTCTCAGACCGACTTTGCTGTCAGGTCTGTGGGTTTGAATTAGCATCAACCTGTCAACTGGTCTGAAGTAGTTCAATAAAAAATAAACTACAGATTCAACAGAACCTGGCCTTGTGTTCAACGGCTGGAACTAATATTCCCCACTGGGTGAATGGCACAGCTCAATTGCTCAACTCTCCCTAGCTCAGATCTGAAGCTGCATTTTAATTTTCAGCATTATGTGTTATTCTTTAAATTATATGCCGGAGAGAGGCAATTAGTATTTATAACCATTGTTAATTAAGGTGAAAATCACAAATGAAAGCATCTTCACCTGCCGTGTTTACCAGCGTGGATCGAGCAGCAAGATGGAGTTAGTGATCATTCCAGATGAGATTAATTACAGCTACTGAACATACGTTAACCCTTTATAGCCAAACATATGCAATAATGTAAAACACAGGTTTGTTATCCACTTTCGTATGAAATACAAAACACGGGAGTTAAGATGAAATGGAAGCATCGCAACCTGATGCATAGACACAGAAACATAGAGAAATAGAAAATAGGTGCAGGAGTGGGCCATTCGGCCCGCGAGCCAGTACCATCATTCAACATAATCATGGCTGATCATCCAAAATCAGTACCCCGTGCCCGCTTTCTCCCCATATACCTTGTTCCCGTTACCCGAAGAGCATTATCTAACTATGCCTTGAAAACATCCGGTGAATTGGCCTCCACTGCCTTCTGTTGCAGAGAATTCCACAGGTTCACAATTCTGCGTGAAAATGTTTTTCCTCACCTCAGTCCTAAATAGTCTAACCCTTGTTCTTAAACTGTGACCCCTGGTTCTGGACTCCTCCAACATCGGGAACATTTTCTGCATCTAGTCTACCCAATCCCTTTATAATTTTATGTTTCTATTAGCTCAGTCCGCCTTAACCAACCTGATCTCCAGGTGGCTGAGCACGTCAACTACCCATCCCACTCCCAGTCTGACCTTTCTGTCATGGGCCTCCTCCAGTGCCATAGTGAGGCCCATCGGAAATTGGAGGAACAGCACCTCATATTTCGCTTGGGCAGCTTGCAGCCCAGCGGTATGAACATTGACTTCTCCAACTTTAGATAGTTCCTCTGTCCCTCTCTTCCACACCCCTTCCCAGTTCTCCCTCTATCTTCCTGTCTCCACCTATATCCTTCCATTGTCCCGCCCCCCTGACATCAGTCTGAAGAAGGGTCTCGACCCGAAACGTCACGCATTCATTCTATCCTGAGATGGTGCCTGACCTGCTGCGTTACTCCAGCATTTTCTGAAATAAATACCTTCGATTTGTACCAGCATATGCAGTTATTTTCTTACACTTATGTTTCTATTAGATCGTAAGATCAGTGATAATGTCACTGCTTCTCCAAACCCATCACTGACCACACTGATAATGTCACTGCTTATCCAGACCCATCACTGACCACACTGATAATGTCACTGCTTATCCAGACCCATCACTGACCACACTGATAATGTCACTGCGTATCCAGACCCGTCACTGACCACACTGATAATGTCACTGCTTATCCAGACCCATCACTGACCACACTGATAATGTCACTGCTTATCCAGACCCGTCACTGACCACACTGATAATGTCACTGCTTATCCAGACCCATCACTGACCACACTGATAATGTCACTGCTTATCCAGACCCATCACTGACCACACTGATAATGTCACTGCTTATCCAGACCCATCACTGACCACACTGATAATGTCACTGCTTATCCAGACCCATCACTGACCACACTGATAATGTCACTGCTTATCCAGACCCATCACTGACCACACTGATAATGTCACTGTTTATCCATGGTGACTTGGACAGGTTGAGTGAGTGGGGAGATGCATGGCAGATGCAGTATGACGTAGATAAATGTGGGGTTATCCACTATGGCGGCGAAAACAAAGACGGAAATTATTATCTCAATGGTGTCAGATTCTGGAAAAGGAAAGAACCAGGGGCCACGGTCTAAGAATAAAGGGGAGGACATTTAAAACGGAGGTGCAAAAAAAAATCACCCAGATAGTTGTGACTTTGTGGAATTCTCTGCCACAGAAGACAGTGGAGGCCAAATCACTGGATGCATTTAAAAGTGAGTTGGACAGAGCTCTTGGGGCTAGCGGAATCAAGGGATATGGGGAAAATGCAGGCACGGGTTACTGATTGTGGATGATCAGCCATGATCACAATGAATGGCGATGCTGGCTCGAAGGGCCAAATGGCTACCTCCTGCACCTATTGATCTATGTTTCTATGTCTCTAATACCCGTTCACTATGTGCCGTCCATTTAATCGACCGGGGCAATTCACCGCAACCATCGTGTCCACATACCACGCAAAGTCAACACCAAGATGGCAGCGGATGAATTATACTCGGTCATGAACTCTCTTTAAGAACCAAACCCTATGGTACTGTTCATCATTTGCGATGAACTCAACCAATCTAGCCTCAGGAATGCACAGGTCACTAAAATCAACAACTCTCTCTCTCCCCCAGCCCATCCCCCTCGGCAGGGCTCAAGCACGACCTAGTAAGTAGGCCTACACGACCAGTAAGTATGCCTGCCGTTCCATTTGATGGTCTCGTTTGTCATCCGATCATCTATTGGTGGTGCTCCTGCTGGCTTTCAGAAAGATTTAATAACGAAGCACCAACGAAAAGAGCAACACCGCAGTGGTCTGAGGAGACCGGGGGTCTCCATTAGGTCTGCCCTCAGTCGATGAAGTGGAACTCTTATTAAGCTATTTGCAGTTTTACAGAGCGAAGGCACAGTAATCGGTCCGATTGGATAAGCGTTGGGGAACATTGAGTCGTAATATGAAGGCGAATTATCAGGAAATCAACTCAATCGAAGACCGGGCTGCATACAAAGACTGTGGCAAATCTCAATAATCAGCAGTTAATGGACGACGAAACAAATCTCTCATCAAACAATACAAATCTTTCATGTCAAAGGAGAATACAGACGCTGTAATCTTGAATAAAGAGACATAACTCAGCGGGTCATGCAGCATCCGTAGATGCAGCTGACGTAAGTTGAAGATTCGGGGCCATGAGACGGAGCAGAAGGCATCAATGATTAGAAAGATGGAAAGTAAATGATGGGGCCGATCAATGGCAACATGTGAATGTTCCTGTGTAGCGTCGAGCATGGCTGGGGATCAGAGTGAAGATGTTCCGTCTGCCTGTACGGGAGGACTGGATGAAGCTCATGACGGAACAGATGGGGAGTGAAGAGAGAGGTTCCACTGAATGGAATAGACAGAGAGCGGGTGGTGAACAGAGTGGCGTCACTTGGTGTTAAATGTTATCTGGGCATGTTGGGATCTGTCCTCGTCTGGGGTGGGAATCTGCAATAAAGGGATCAGGAAGATGCACTTCCGTTTGCAGGGCAACGGGTCATGAATGGAAATTCCATCCCCGATGCAAAGACGACCTCACAGTGAATAATAATTGCCTATGGGATCCATTTTACTCCAGAACCCCTTCCTGCGTCATTTATAGGTTCAAGGTGAATGTGGAAAAGATTAGTAGGAACCTGATGGGTAAATTTTTCACGCAAAGAATGGTGGATGTATGGAACAAGCTGCCAGAGGAGGTCGTTGATGCAGGAACTGTCCAAACATGTAAGAAGCAGTTAGACAAGTACATGGATCGGACAGATTTGGAGGCATATGGGCCAAACTCGGCCAGGTGGGAGTCGTGTAGCTGGAACAGGTTGGCCGGTGTGGGCAAGTTGGGCCGAATGGCCTGTTTCCACTCTGTATCATTCTATGACTCTGAGTCTATGCGTGAATTGCTATCGGAATTAAGTATCTGTGCTCTCTGAAGGCAGATTGCCCGTGCATTGGGAACGTTGCGGTGATCGGAATCGAACCCCGGCCACCTGGTCGGGACGCAATTGTTGAGGCACCGTTGCCGATTGATGAAAGGAGACGCACAAATAGCACAGTGTTTCCCCCGGAGCGGGAGCCGGAATAATGACAGTCTGATGCAAAAACTCAGGAAACATAAAATCGGAAAATATGCGAGGATTTCTCACGGAATGATATCGCGCGTCCGGACGCCGTGAGACCAGCGGTCCGCGGTTTGTCGATGGATGTGTTCCGTTTCATCAAAAATGCAAGTGCCGGCTGTTTTACAATAGAGACATTTAGGTGTCGTCCTAATCAGAATGCCTTGGATGAAAAGGGAGATTCACACTTGGTTAATGTCCTGATCTGAGGCTTTGAAGCAAGATGTACCGGGCCCTGGTGAGACCGCACCTGGAGTACTGTGTGCAGTTTTGGTCTCCAAATTTGAGGAAGGATATTATTGCTATGGAGGGCGTGCAGCGTAGGTTCACTATGTTAATTCCCGGAATGGCGGGACTGTCGTATGTTGAAAGGCTGGAGCGATTGGGCTTGTATACACTGGAATTTAGAAGGATGAGGGGGGATCTTATTGAAACATATAAGATAATTAGGGGATTGGACACATTAGAGGCAGGAAACATGTTCCCAATGTTGGGGGAGTCCAGAACAAGGGGCCACAGTTTAAGAATAAGAGGTAGGCCATTTAGAACGGAGATGAGGAAGAACTTTTTCAGTCAGAGAGTGGTGAAGGTGTGGAATTCTCTGCCTCAGAAGGCAGTGGAGGCCAGTTCGTTGGATGCTTTCAAGAGAGAGCTGGATAGAGCTCTTAAGGATAGCGGAGTGAGGGGGTATGGGGAGAAGGCAGGAACGGGGTACTGATTGAGAGTGATCAGCCATGATCGCATTGAATGGCGGTGCTGGCTCGAAGGGCTGAATGGCCTCCTCCTGCACCTATTGTCTATTGTCTATTGTCTATTGACCCTGAACGGAACATGAAGGACAAGTGTGATCACCACAAGTCAAACAGAGATAAGAGGATTCCAAATCAGGCTGGGGGCTCAATTCAAGCAAGCGGATGCCTGGCGACTGCATTGGCTCTGATGACCACCACTGTTTACGAGCCGAACAATGCATCTCAATTGTTGGATAACCCGCTTTGAACAGGGAAACGCAGTTTCATCAATACGTATTCACCCACCACCCGATGGTTCTGTCTAATACATCCCGATGGCAGAGATCATAAAGCATGGACACATATAGCGCGGAAACAGGCCGTGCCGCCCAACGTCCACGTGTCGATTAAAATGGACCATCTGATCTAATTCGGTTTGCCCATATCCCCGAAAACCTTTCCAAACCGTGTACCCGTCCAAATGTCCTTCACATTGTGTGTGTCTCAGCATGTTTCTGGACAGGTCGTTTCACATTTCCTCAACCCTCTGAATGAAATAGTTGCCCCTCACGTTTATAATCAACATTAACACCTCTCACCTTAAACCCATGCCCTATCGTGCTTTATTTTCCTACCCTGTTAAATAGACTGTGCATTCACTCCATTTATTCCCCTCATACCCTTTTCGCCTGTAGATGTCACCTCTCAGGCCCCTGTGCTCCTAAGAATAAAGTCCAAACCTGTCCAACGAAGCCCTGCAGCCCAGGCCCTCGAGTGCTGGCAACATTTTCATCAATCAAGCATGATTGCGCAAAGATCAATTCTCGGTGAGCGGTCGGTCCGAACGAACCAGCTGATTTATTATAAAACAGGTAAAGGTTTCACTGAGATTGTCAGGGAGAACATGGGATGGGCTGTGTAGCATAGCGTATGACTGAGGGTCGGAATGAGATCTTCCGTCTATCTGTTCGGGAGGACAGGAAAAAGGTCCTGACGGAACAAATGGGAAGTGAGGAGAAAGATTCCACAGAGAGAAATAGACAGAGGGAGGGTGGTGAACAGACTGACGATAGTGGGTGTGAACATATTGTCTGGATGTTGAGGTCTGCTCTAGTTAATTGTGGAAAGCTGCAATATGAGAGCAGAAAAACGCACTAATGCTAATATAAGAAAATAACTCCAGATGCTGGTACAAATCGAAGGTATTTATTCACAAAGTGCTGGAGTAACTCAGCAGGTCGGGCAGCATCTCGGGAGAGAAGGAATGGGTGACGTTTCGGGTCGAGACCCTTCTTCAGACCCTTCACTAATGCTAATGGTATGTTGGCCTTCATAACGAGAGGATTTGAGTATAGGAGTAGAGGCCATTCTGCAGTTGACCCGGCCCTGGTGAGACCACAGGTGGAGTATTGTGTGCAGTTTTGGTCTCCTAATTTGTGGAAGGACATCCTTGCTATTATGGTAGGTCCGGAGGATAATCCCCGGAATGGCGAAACTGACATATGGGGAAAGTTTGTAAAGATTGGGCTTGTCTTCACTGGAATTCAGTAGTAGCTGGCTGCACTGATAACTAGATGGCTGGATAACCAGTGAGCTACATTTCTAGCCAATAGGATGGACAGCCAGAGAGCATATTAGCTGTCTATATAGAAACATAGTTTGCTACCTGGGTAGCTAGCTACCCGCATTGCATAACTTGAAAGCTAGATAGCTGGATGTGTAGATAGCTGAATAACTAGATTGCAAGATCGCTAGCTAGAGATATAGGCAGCTCTCTGTGGGGTGCGCTCTCTCTCTCGTGAGACCCACAGAGGGAGATCTAGTCATATCTAGGTTTGTAGATAGCTACCTTGCAAGCTAAATTGACAGATAGATCGCTCACGCCGGCTATATATATATATGGCTGGATGCCGAGATGGCTAAATGGCTTTCTGGCTAGACGGTTGGAAGGCTAGCTGGCTACTTGGGAAATTGATCAGCTGGGAAGCTGGCTCGCTGGGTAGATGGCGAGCTGAATAAAGCCAGATGGCTGGATGGGCAGATGGCGAGATGGCTTGATGAGTAGATGGCTAGAAAGCTTGATGGCCAGCTGGCTAGATAGCTAGATAGCTTAGCAGCTAGCTAGATAGATAGATGACTACATGGCTAAATGGCTGGAAAACTAGGTAGCAATAGGTGGTAGGTAGATAGCTAGATAGCCAGTTTAAGAAACAAATAGCTAGATTCATTGCTACAGAGATAAATGGTTAGATAGCTCTATAATTAAATCACTAGATAGCTTGTTAGACTGCTAGCTAGATAGCTGGATAGCTAGATAGGTGGATTGCTAGCCAACAGGATAGATAACTAGGTAGATAGCTAAATATATAGTTAGCTAGATAATAAGGTAGCTCGCTTGGTAAATTCCTACAAGACTAAATAGCTATATAGCTAGGTGGATAGCTAGATAGGGAGATAGATAGACAGATAGACAGATAGATAGATATCTAGTTAGTCTGTTAGCTATAGAGCTAACAGCTGGATGAATAGTCAAATTGATAGGTAGCAGGCTCCCTACATAGGTGGATAGCTGTTTAGCTAGTTAGCATGTCAGCGAGGAAGCTGGATATCAAGTTATATAGATTGATTACCAGCGGGAAAGACAGCCAGATAGCGTGTTAGCTTTCTAGATAGCCAAATACCTGCATTGCTAGATAGCTTGAACGCTAGACAGATGGATGGTGTGATAGCTGGATCTCTGCAAAGCAGAAATAGTTAGCTAGTTGCGTAGGCAGCTCTTTGTGGAGTGCGGTCTCTCGCTCTCTCGCTCTCGGGGGGGGGGGGGGGGTGAAAGGGAGAACGAGAGAGACCCATTTCGATCTAGCTAGATAGCTCGTTAATCGCTATAAAACTCTCTTGCGATCTGGCTCGTGAGCTATCTACTGGTATAGCTGGCTAGATGCCTAGCTCACTAGCCATCTAGCAAAGCTTCATCAAGCTAAACCGCTATCTGGCCGCCAAAGCTGTTGGCTAACAATCTAGTTATCTAGTTATCTATCTCTCTAGCCCTCAGGCAAGTTAGTGTCCTAGCAATGTTGCTACCAAAATAGTTAGCTCTTTACCTATCAATCAAGCTATCTCGAGAACTGGATTGCTAGCCAGCAGGATAGACTGCCAGACAGCGTGTGAGCTATCTCGATAGCAAGATAGCGAACTATTTAGATAGCTATCTACATGCAATGCTAGACAGCTAGAAAGCTGGATATCTGTATATCAGCTATCAGCGAGATAGCTGGAGATATTGATAGTAAATAGGTAGCTCTCTATCTAGGCAGCTATTTGAGGGGTGCGCTCTCTCTCTCTCTCTCTCTCTCTCATCCTCTGTGGGCCTCGTGAGAGAGGGAGATCTTGTTGTGGGAACGATAGGTGAGCCATGATAGAATGCAGAAGTGGACTCGATGGGCCTTGGTGCAATAACTCTGCTGCTATGACTTTTGTACCCAGTGTTCTTTTTTAACAGTGCACTGCAGCATCCTCACAAAGCGCACCCCAGTGGATGTACAGTGGCAATAGACTGTCACATCGCTCTCCCGTGGATGAACATCAGCAGCACACTGCAACATCCACACACAGCGCACCTCAGTGCATGTACAGTGGGAATATACTGTCACAGCGCCCTCCCGTGGATGAACATCAGCAGCACACTGCAACATCGAGGCACAACAGCCCTCACTGTCTGTACAATATAAGTGCATCGCAGCATCAGCATTGCTTATGATGGACCTTGAGTTCCCAATGCGAAACACGCAAATCGTGGTAGTACGTTTAGAGTAATAAATTCGCCACGTAGAATGCTTGCTATATTTGACCGAGTCATTGAATATGAGTCAGATGTCAATATTCAACTTTAGAGAACTTTACTTCGGCCGCTTTTGCAGCTTTGTTTACAGTTATGTTCGCTCTCGTACACGAAGGATATGGGCGCTTCGGAAATCGTGTTCAAGACGTTTACAAGAACATCGCCTGGAGCGTATGAACAACCAGACGTTGGACTGGTTCATCGGAGTTCGGGCAGTAACCTGATAGATCGATAGCAAATTATGAGAGGCAAAGATATGGTAAACAGTCAGAACATTCCTCTCAAGATGGAAATATCAAGTATTGAAGGCCACCCCTTTATGGTGAAAGGGATGAAGTTTAAACGAGGTGTGCGGGGAAAGCAAGGGGCATTAAGTGCATCGAACGTAATACCGCAGGTGGTCATTGGGTGATAAGGAATAGGAGTAGAATTAGACCATTCGGCCGATCGTCTTATCCGCCAATCTTTTTCCCTCCAAACCCCATTCTCCTGCCTTCTCCCCATAACTTCTGATACCTGTATGAATCAATAATCTTTCTGTCTACGCCTTTAAATATCCACTGACATGACCTACACATCCTGTTGTGGCAAATAATTCCACAAATTCATCAATTTCTGAAAAAATAAATTTCTGATCAGCTTCAAAAGAGAACGTAGATTAATTCTGAGGAAATGATCTCTTGTCCGAGACGCTCCCACAAGTGGAAACATACTTTCCACATCCACTGGATCTAAACCATTCACATATCTGTATGTTTCAATGAGGTCCACCCTCATACTTCTAAACTCCGAGTGCAATCCGGGAGTCGACCAAACGCTCGCCAGAGGTTAACTTATTGCTGGGATCATTCTTGTAAACCTCCTCTGGACCCTCTCCAGAGCCAGCACACCTCCCCTCTGATATGGTGCCCAGAATTGCTCACAATATTCCAAATGCGGCCTTCCCAGCGCCTTGTAAAGCCTCAACATTACATCCGTGTTTCTGTATGCAAGTCCTCTTGAAATAAATGCAAGCAATGAGTTTGCTTCCATTAGACAATAGACAATAGACAATAGACAATAGAGAATAGGTGCAGGAGTAGGCCATTCGGCCCTTCGAGCCAGCACCACCATTCCATGTGATCATGGCTGATCATTCTCACCGGTTCAACTTGCTGATAAAACAATTGGGAATCCTTAACCAGCACTCCCAAGTCCCTTTGCACTTCCGATTTATGGATTATTTCCCCACTTAGACAACAGTCTACGCCATTATTCCTACTACCAAAATGCAGTACTCCGAACTTTGCTACACTATATTCCATCTGCCACTTCTCTACCCATTCCCCCAACATGTCCAAGTCCATCTGCGGAGTCCATGCTTTCTCTAAACTACATGCCCTTCCACCTCTTTTCGTAACATCCGCAAACCTGGCCACAAAGCCTTCAACCCCCTCGTCCAAATCATAATATAAAACGTGGAGTAGCGGACAAACACCGATCCTTGAAGATCTTCACTAGTTACTGTTAGCCAACGAGAAAAAAATCCCCCTTTATTGCCACTCTTTGTCTTCTGCCATCCAGCCAGCCAGTTATCCATGCTGGTGTTTGCCCTTTGTCACCGTTGGCTCTCATCTTCCTAAGCAGCCATCTTGTGACACCTGGTCAAAGGTTTTCTGAAAATCAAAGTTGACAACATCTACTGTCTCTAATTTGGATGTTTTGCTATTTACTTCTTCAAATAATTCCAGCAAATTTATCAAACACGACCTTCCATTCACAAAGCCATGCCAACTTATGCCTATTTCATCGTGCACTTATAAATACTCTGTCACATCATCCTGTATAACGGGTCCTAAAATCTTACCACCCACTCCACTGGTGTTGGAGGCAGATACAATAGTGACATTTAAGACAAGTTCAGATTTTCAGGTAATGAAGGGATATGCATTGTGAGCAGGCAGGTAAGGGTGGTCGTCTCATGTTCGGCACAGCTATTATTAGCCGAAAGTCCTGCCGTGCCTTGTACTTCATGTAGGAAAGAAATGCAGATGCTGGTTTAAATGGAAGGTAGGCACAAAATGCTGGTGTAACTCAACGAGACAGGCAGCATCTCTGGAGAGAAAGAATGGGTGACGTTTCGGATCGAGACCCTTCTTTAGACTGATGTCAGAGAGGTCGGCGGGAAAGAGATAGAATTTTGTTGGAGACAGTGAGACTGGTGGGAGAACTGGGAAGGAGGAGGGATGGAGAGAGAGGGAAAACAAGGGCTAATTGAAGTTAGATAAGTCAATGTTCATATCGCTGGTATGTTTGCTGCCCAAGCGAAGTATGAGGTGCTGTTCCTCCAATTTGCGCTGGGCCTCACTCTGACAATGGAGGATGCCCAGGACACAAAGTTCAGATTGGGAATGGGGTAGCGGGGGTGAGTTAAAGTGCTGAGCAACCGGGAGATCAGGTACGACTGTGTGGAACTGTTCAGCGAAACGATCGTCGAGCTTGCGCTTGGTCTCTCCGATGTCACTCCATCAGTACTATCCAACAGTATACCGTTACACCAGTACTACCCCACAGTGCGTCACTCCATCAGTACTATCCCACAGTATACCGTTACACCAGTACTACCCTACAGTGCGTCACTCCATCAGTACTACCGCAGAGTGTCACTCCATCAACTCCATCCCACATTATGTCACAACAACAGTACTACCGCACAATATGTCACCCCATCAGAACTACCACAGAATGTGCCATTACTTCAACACTACCCTACGTTAGGTTACTCCATCAATACTACTTCACAGTCTGTCACTCCATCAGTACTACATGTTACTCCATTAGTCGTACCCAAGATCGTGCCACTCTCATCAGTACAACCCCACAGTATGTCATTCCATCATTTCTTCCCGACCGTGTTTCACTCTATCAGTACCACCTTCAGTATGTAAATTCATCAGTTCTACCCACAGTTTTTCACCCCTTCAATAATACCATCGAATGTGTCACTATATTAGTACTACCCCAAAATATACCAGTCCTTCACTACTACCCCACAGGATGGTAATCCATAAGTATTATCGCTCAGCGTGTCACTCCATCAATACTACTACATCGTCGGTTACTCCATTATTACTGCATCACAACGTAGTACTGATGGAGGAACAAACGATATGGTAGTACTGATGTCGTGGCACACTGTCGGATAGCATTCACAAAGACTCCTCACACCCCTGCAATAGTCTGTTCGAAATTCTACCATCGGGCAGACGATACAAGGCCTTCTACGCCCGCACCTCCAGACTCAGGAACAGCGTCATCCCCAGAGCCATAGCTGATATGAACCTGCCCTGCTGAACCGGATGGTCACATTGCACAGTGAACAGGCACAGACCTACTTGAACTTTATACTGTTTTAAAACTGTTTCAAATTTTGTTTCACTAGGTTGTATAAATTTAGCAAATTAATTCATTGCATCATTCCCAATCTTGTTGTACTCCTGTACAATGATAATAAAGATATATGTTGCATTGTATTGTATTGTACATTCCAAAGACATACAAGTTTGCAGGTTAATTGGCTTTGTATAAGTGCAAATTGACCTTAGTGTGTGTTAATGTGTGGGGATCGTTGGTCGGTGCGGACTCTGTGGGCCGAAGTGCATGTTTCCGCGTTGTATCTCTAAACTAAACTAAATATTCCCTTTGTTGTACAAATTATTTCGCTTTTTTTCTGCAAACTGAACTAATTTGTATCTCTCTCTCTCTCTTAATGCGGGATCCTGGACCTGAAATATTCGGTGCTATCCCATAGCATGGCATTGCATCAGTACTAGCAAATGGATAGTCATTCCATCAGTACTATCCCACACTGCGTCATTCGATCAGTTCTCCCCCTCAAAGTGTCACTCCATCAGAACTACACTATAATGTGTCATTACATCAGTACTGCCCCATTTAGTTTCACACCATTAATACTATCCGACAGTGTGGCACGACATCAGTACTACCATATCGTTTGTTCCTCCATCAGTACTACCGCACACTGTGTCACTCTATCAGTAATACAGCCAAATGTCCCACTCCATCAGTTCTTGCCCACAGTTTGTCACTTCACTAGTACTACCCCAAAGTGTATTGCTCCATCTGTACTGCCCACATTGTGTCACTCCATCAATACTACCCCACTGGACATCACTCCATCAATACAAGCATACAGTGTGTTAGACGATTATTACTAGAACACACTATGCCACTCCATCAGTACAACCCCGGAGCGTGTCACTTCATTGGTACTACCGCACGATATACCATTGCATCAATACAAACCCACAGTGTTTTTCAACATCAGTAGCACCTTGTGTATTATTCCATAAGTAATACCACACAGGGTGTCACTCTATCAGTACTATCCAACGGTGTGTCACTCCATCAGTACTACACAATGAGTTCTTCCATCAGTACTACCCCACAGTGCTTCAATCCACCAGTATTACTCTGGTATATGTCTATCCAACAGTGCTACACCGCAGGGTGTCACTCAATCAGTATTATTCCATAATATGCTATTGCATCAGTACTGCCACATAGTGCGCCATTCCATCAGTACTACCTCAAAGTGTGTCACTCCAACAGCACTACCCACAGTGTGCCACTGCATCAGTAATAAAATATAGTTTGTTACTCCATCTGTAATACCGTACACTGTGCCACTTCATCAGTGCCTCCCCATAGAGCATCGCACCATCAGGAATATCACTGGGGTTATCGTCGCATCAGTACTACGCCACCGTGTGTCACTCCATCAGTACATACCATTGATTATCACTCCATCAGTATACCACGCAGCGTGTCACTCCATCAGTACTACCCCACAGTGTCAACCCATCAGTACTTCCTCGCAGTGTCACTCCATCAGTATTCCACACAGCGTGTCACTCCATCAGTCCTACCTCACTTTGTCACTCCAACAGTAATTCCCCACAGTTTCACTCTATTAGTATTTCTCCACCATGTCTCACTCCATTAGTACTACCCGATGTTTATCATTCAATCAGGACTATCCCAGTGTGTCACCCCATAAGTGCTGCCACAAATTGTGTCACTCCATCAGTATTGCCGCTCAGTGTGTCACTGCATTAGTACTACACCACAGTTTGTCATCACAATAGTACTACTGCTCAGTGTGTCACTCCGTTGGTGAAACCACACAGTGTCTCACTGCATCAATACAACTCCATGGTGTTGCACTCCATCAGCACGGCCCAACATCATGTCACTCCAGTGCAAACCTAGAACGTGTCACTCCATCAATGCTCCCCGCACTATGTTCTTCCATCAGTACTCCCCAAAGTGTTTCACAACATCAGGACTATCTCAAATGTGTCATTCCATCCGCAATACCCCACAGTGTGCTAACCCATCGCAGCGACTCCATAGTGTGTAATTCATTCACTATTTCACCAGTTTTTCATCGGATCAGAACTACCGCAGAGCGTGTCAGTCCATCAGTATTACTGCGTCACTCCAACAGAAAGTGCTATTACATCCGTGCTACCCCGCAGTGTGTCATTCCATCAATACACCTCCGTCAGTACAACCGCGCAATGTGTCAGTCCATCAGTAATACGCACCGTGTGTCACTCCATCAGTACTGCTCCACAGCGTGTCACTCCATCTGTTTTACCCCACGGGATGTAGTTGCACACGGAAGTAGTAATGACGGAGTGACAAACTGTGTGGTAGTACTGATGCAATGACCTCACAATTTGTCACTAAATCAGTGCTATTCCACTGTGTGTCACTCCGTCAGTTAGTCATAACAACAGTACTACTCATTGTGCCACGCCATGAGTATTACCCGTAGTGTGTCACTACATCAGTAGAGCCCCACGATGTATCATTCCATCAGAACAACTGCAAAGTGTGTCACTTCATCAGTACTACCGCAAATTTTGTCACTCCATCTGTACTAAACCACAGTATATTAATCCACCCGTACTGCATCAACTGGGGTCACTCCATCAGTACTACAGTGCATTGTGTCACTCCATCAGTACAACTGCGCAGTAGTTCATTATGCTGCTGGCCTTGCCGAGGCAGCGTGGTTTATAAATTGAGTCAATATAACGGAGGTTGCTTTGTGTGATGGTCTGGACAATTCGCAGCAATTTCTGGCGTTCTTGTATGGAGCTGTTCCCAAACCAAGCTCTGATGCATCTTGATAAAATACTTTCTATGGTGTATCTGTAGATGTTGGTGAGAGTTGTAGAGGGCACGCCGAAGTGGCTAAGCCTGCTAAGGACATGGGTGGGTGAAGTTCGGTTCGAGACCCTTCTTCAGACTGATTCTGGTGGGAAGCTGGAGAAGGCTGGAACAGCAGGACAAAGCGAGTTGAATGATGAGTGGGTGAATACCGTTTCCATAGTTAGGTGGTTGAGACCAGAGGTTAGAAGCTAAAAGTTGCGAGATAAGGATTGAGCAGGTTGAAAATATAAAGAGAGATGAGGGAATATTGGTTGAAGGTGGAGGTGGAGGGGATGAACAAGTGCGAGTCCGCGTGAAGGAAGAGATAGAGCGAGGGAAGAGCGTGAAGTTGCACGTTAGTTACCTGGCATTTGCTAATGTTCATACCATTAGGTTGCAAGGTTCCCAAGCGGACTATGAAGCGGCGTTCTTTCTGTTTTAATGTAACCTCTCTGGCACTGGTGGAGGCCCAGGACAGAAAGGTCAGTGTGCGAGGGGGAGTTACAATGGCTTGCAACGGGGAGATACGGCAAGCCTTAGCAGAACGAGGGTGAGTGTTCGACAAAACGGTCGCCGAGTCTCCATTTCACCACGCCGATGTAACGGAGGCCATATCTGGAACACCACATGCAGTAGATGAGATTAGAGGAGGTGCAGGTGAACATCTGTCGCACCTGGAAGGGCTATTGAAGTGTGAGGAAACGGGGTAGAGAGACATCCCATGGTGGCTAGCCGTTTTAACCGCACTTCGCAAGAAAGGCCTTGGAGAGAGAAGTGAGGGCGAGCAGGAGGAGTGTTGAGGAAAAGAGAGAGACAGATAGGGAGTACAGTGATGAAAGGAAGAGATAGCGGAAAAGACGAAAGAAGAGATGGAGGGAGAGTTGAGTAACAAAGGGAGAGTGGGAACATGAAAAGAGAGCGGAGTTCAGATCGCGTGGGTTGGCAAAACGGAGCGATGGAAGGGTCAGATAGTTAGAAAGAAACGGAGGGATAAATGCAATGGGAGTGAGAAGGAGGGGGGGTTAGGAGAGAGAGGTTGACAGAGAGATGGCGGAGCCGAGAGTAAGAATAGAGATGGTAGGAGAGAGTGATAGTTCAGAGAGAGCGACAGCAGTAAGGATGGAGGGAGAGAGAAAGGGAGGAGGGAGAGAGAAAGGGAGGAGGGAGAGAGAAAGGGAGGAGGGAGAGAGAAATGGAGGAGGGAGAGAAAGGGAGGAGTGAGATGTGCCGGATCATTCGCTGTTTTATTTGGGTTTCGGACCATTCTGAACACACAATATTTCTGTTCTCTGCGTGTCGAGAGCCTTTGGGTCGTTCCTCCTCAGAGGTGACGAAGGCAGAGAATGTTATTGTCCCGGCGCAAAATCAGCCCCACCGCAGGCAAGCAAGGAGTGAATGGTTACCGGCCTCGCCGGGAGTGTGGGGGTGAGGTTGCAGTCAGTTAAGCCGCGATCATATTGAGTGGTGAAGCAGAGTGGAGGGGCCACTTTAGTGTGAGGTGATCTGTTGATCTAATCCCTCAACCTGTGGACAAATGTCGCCCAGTCCACCTTCAAACTGGGCACCAGAAGCCATGAGAGGGTCCCTGGAATTTGGGATTGCCTTAGTGAGTGAAGCGGATTGAATGAAATCAGACAAACAACACGAGGCGGAGAGCTGAACCTGATGGAGTTTGAAGCAATATTCCCTTTGCTGGAACAATGCCGCTCCCAATTTCCATCCCTCAGTATCGCCACAATTCACAGTCTTTGGAGTTTCTCAATCAATTCCCTGAATAAATCACGACCTGTCTCAGCAGGGATTTCACTTGGCTGATGTCATCTGTTTGCGAATAATTTCAAAATCTCTATTTTTTAACTCTGTTGAAACTTCGCTGTCCCGGTGGAGACGGAAAATGGTATAAAATCTCCGGGAATGTTCTGCCCCGGCATTTCATTCCGAGAGATTACCGGTAGTTCACGGGGACACGTCGCTGGTCAGAGAACATGTGGGAAAAGCTTTGGGAATATTTAGACGTGGAGAAAATCTTGTACGTGATCATTGCTGCCGTTGGAGTCCCTGGTAAGTGAGTAGAACAATTCAAGTTTTATAACTTCGTCCGTTAACCGGTGTTGACCTGATTCTGATCGTGTTACATGATTCACAACTGATGATCGTTGTACAAGAATATGTGAAGTATATCAATGCTCTCAGTGAAATATCTTTGAATTAACGCTGTGATTTTTCTTATTTTCAGACAGCCGAAACTAACCCTCTCTTTCCCCCACTGCCGGGACCCACTAGAATGTTGTTCTTGCCTTCAGTGGGACCTTGCCCACAGTTGTCCCAGTGCTCGGGACAGGCAGCTCTCCGGGACGGTGTGACTGGGAGGGGTTTACATTGTGAAGTTCACTGTGTCTGAGTTATTGATCAGAGTGAACACCCGCTCCTGTGGACACGTCTCGCTGTGGAGTCTGTCACAGTCGGATTCCACCCGCCTGTTGGTCAATAATTGGATCGATCTCCTGAACCGGTGGCCGCGGATCTACCGGCGTGTGTTGTTACCGAACTGAGGAATGAATCCATTAACGGAGCCACTCTGCTGCCGGATCCTAAGTTGTCCCTGCCTTCCCTCTGGAACACTCCTCGTCCCCATCAGATGCCGAGTTCCCAGAGCCCTGGTTAAACGCGGCCGGTCACGGTTAAGTCTGTGAAACCGGCCCCATCAGAGACTGTGAACAGGGTTAACTGTAGACAGGACCATTCCGCCTATTGTAGCGGGCGGCTGCTCGTTCCCTCCCCGCCCTTTACCCCGCCCGTCGCCTTATCTCCTCTCCCCTGAAGCAGGCAGGTCGGGCACAGTCGGAGCCGGGTCTGACATTGTTAAACCTGCAGCCGCGCACCGACTCCAACACTCCTGATCTCCAGCTGAAAGTGGAGCCGGTGTTCAGCCCCGGAGACCGTGTTCATTAATGCCCAGTGTCCGCTCCCCTTCTCTTTCCGCAGTGAATTTAGTGGCGATTGTGATCCTGTCCCGGGGAAAGTGCGGCCTCTCCACCTGCACCACTCGCTACCTGGTGGCCATGGCAGCGGCCGATCTACTCACCCTGATCACCGAGGTCATTTTGTCTCGGATGCGATCCTATTACTTTTATTGGAGTTTCCTGGCCATCACCCCTGTGTGCAGTGTTAACGAAGTACTGAGGTATTCAGCTACAGACTGTTCTGTCTGGTTCACCGTCACTTTCACCTTTGATCGCTTTGTCGCCATTTGTTGCCAGAAGCTGAAAACTAAATATTGCACCGGGAAAACTGCGGCTGCGGTTCTCGCAACAGCCGGCGTTCTGCTGTGTCTGAAAAACGTTCCCCGCTACTTCACTGTGGAACCCTGGAGAACCATCGACAATGTCCCGTGGTTCTGTGTCACGGTGGACAGTTATTACACTGACCCCGGGTGGGTGGCATTTGACTGGATCGACACGGTTTTAACTCCGCTCCTCCCTTTCGCTGTGATCCTGCTGCTCAACGCTCTGACAGTCCGGCACATTTTAGTGGCCAGTCGGGTCCGTCAGGGGCTGAGGGGTGAGAGCAAGGGGGAGAAGCGCAGTGACCCGGAGATGGAGAGCAGGAGGAGGTCTGTGGTTTTACTCTTCACCATCTCCGGCAGCTTCATCCTCCTGTGGCTGACGGTGGTTGTAAACTTCGTCTATTATCAGATCACAGGGATTGGGAATGATCTGAATGATTCCCAATATATCTTTCACTACGTCGGGTATTTGCTGAGTAATCTCAGCTGCTGCACCAACACATTTATTTACGCGGTGACCCAGTCCAAGTTCAGGGAGCAGGTGAAGAGCGCGGTGAAATATCCGCTCACCTCAGCGCTGCGGCTCATTAATAAACCCGCGCCCTGAGCGCATCCCAGAGGGCGACCGCAGTCTCTCCGCTCCGGGCTCCGGCTCCTCACATTCACCGCCGCATCTTCCAGCTGTCAGTCCCGGGCGGATGATCCCATCGCCGGCCCCGCTCCGGGACCCCCAGCCCCTCACATTCACCCAATCGCCCCCTTGCTCAAAGATGCAGATTAAGCAGGAAAAATAACACCATTGCCTGTCATATATATTGATCATTTTTAATGACAGTCCCTGATCATTGATCAAGATCAAGATAGCTTTATTTGAAATGCAAATTGGACG
>NW_027601285.1:351650-360650 GCF_053455715.1 Rhinoraja longicauda
GGCCATTCGGCCCTTCAAGCCAGCACCGCCATTAAAAGTGATTATGGCTTATCATTCTCCATGAGTACCCCGTTCCAGCTTTCTCCCCATACCCTCTGACTCCGATATCCTTAAGAGCACTATCGAGCTCTCTCTTGAATGTATTTAGTGAATTGGCCTCCACTGCATTCTGAGGCAGAGAATTCCACAGATTCACAACTCTCTGACTGAAAAAGTTTTCCGTCATCTCTGTTCTAAATGGCCTACCCCTTATTCTTAAACTGTGGCCCCTGGTTCTGGACTCCCCCAACATTGGGAACATGTTTCCTGCCTCTAACGTGTTCAACCCCATAATAATTTTATACCTTTCGATAAAATCCCCTCTCATCCTTCTAAATTCCAGTGTATACAAACCTAGTCGCTCCAGTCTTTCAACATATGACAGTCCCGCCATTCCGGGAATTAACCTAGTAAACCTACGCTGCACGCCCTCAATAGCAAGAATATCCTTCCTCAAATTTGGAGACCAAAACTGCACACAGTACTCCGGGTGCGGTCTCACTTGGGCCCTGTACAACTGCAGAAGGACCTCTTTGCTCCTATACTCAACTCCTCTTATTATGAAGGCCAACGTTCCTTTGGCTTTCTTCACTTGCTGCTGTACCTGCATGCTTCCTTTCAGTGACTGATGCACTAAGACACCCAGGTCACGTTGTACGTCCCCTTTTCCTAACTTGACACCATTCAGATAATAATCTGCCTTCCTATTCTTACCACCAAAGTGGATAACCTCACACTTATCTACATTAAACTGCATCTGCCATGCATCCGCCCACTCACACAACCTGTCCAAGTCACCCTGCAACCTCATAGCATCTTCTTTACAGTTCACACTGCCACCTAGCTTTGTATCAACGGCAAATTTGCTATTGTTACTTTTAATCCCTTCATCCAAGTCATTGATGTATATGGTAAATAGCTGCGGTCCCAACACCGAGCCTTGCGGTACCCCACTAGTCACTGCCTGCCATTCTGAAAGGGACCCATTTACCCCCACTGTTTGCTTTCTGTCTGTCAACCAACTTTCTATCCATGTCAGTCCCCTACCTCCAATACCATGTGCTCAGCGTGTCACTCCATCAGTACTACCACATCGTCGGTTACTTCATCATTACTGCATCACAGCGTGTCATCCATTCGGTACTATCCCATAGAATGCCATTGCATCAGTACTAGCAAATGGATAGTCATTCCATCAGTACTATCCCACAGTGCGCCATTCGATCAGTTCTCCCCCTTCAATGTGTCACTCCATCAGAACTACACTATAATGTGTCATTACATCAGTACTGACCCATTTAGTTTCACACCATCAATACTATCCGACAGTGTGCCACGAAATCAGTACTACCATATCGCTTGTTCCTCCATCAGTACTACCGCACACTGTGTCACTCTAGCAGTAATACACCAAAATGTTCCACTCCATCAGTACCTGCCCACAGTTTGTCACTTTACTAGTACAACCCCAAAGTGTATTGCTCCATCTGTACTGCCCACATTGTGTCACTCCATCAATACTACCCCACTGGTGATCACTCCATCAATACAAGCCTACAGTGTGTTAGACGATCATTACTACAACACACTATGTCACTCCATCAGTACGACCCTAGGGAGCGTCACTTCATCGGTACTACCGCACTGTATACCATTCCATCAATACACACCCACAGTGTTTTTCAACATCAGTACCACATTGTGTATCATTCCATTATTACTACCGCAAAGTGTGTCACTCTATCAGTACTATCCAACGGCGTGTCAATCCATCAGTACTACACAATGAGTCCTTCCATCAGTACTACCCCACAGTGCTTCAATCCACCAGTATTACCCTGGAATATGTCTCTCCAACAGTGCTACACCGCAGGGTGTCACTCAATCAGTACTATCCCACAGTATGCCATTGCGTCAGAACTGCCACATAGTGCGTCACTCCATCAGTACTACCTCAAAGTGTGTCACTCCGCCAGCACGACCCACAGTGTGCCAATGCATCAGTACTAAAATATTGTTTGTTACTCCATTTGTACCACCCTACATTGTGCCACTCCACCAGTGCCTCCCCGCAGATCGTCGCACCATCAGGAATATCACTCGTGTTATCGTCGCATCAGTACTACGCCACCGTGTGTCACTCCATCAGTACAATCCATTGATTATCACTCCATCAGTATACCACGCAGCGTGTCACTCCATCAGTACTACCCCACAGTGTCAACCCATCAGTACTTCCTCGCAGTATCACTCCATCAGTATTCCCCACAGTATGTCACTCCATCAGCCCTACCTCACTTTGTCACTCCAACAGTAATTCCCCACAGTTTCACTCTATTAGTATTTCTCCACCATGTCTCACTCCATTAGTACTACCCGATGTTTATCATTCAATCAGGACTATCCCAGTGGGTCACCCCATAAGTGCTGCCACAAATTGTGTCACTCCATCAGTATTGGCGCTCAGGGTGTCACTGCATTAGTACTACACCACAGTTTGTCATCACAATAGTACTACCGCTCAGTGTGTCACTCCGTCGGTGAAACCACACAGTGTCTCACTGCATCAATACAACTCCATGGTGTTGCACTCCATCAGCACGGCCCAACATCATGTCACTCCAGTGCAACCCTAGAACGTGTCACTCCATCAATGCTCCCCGCAATATGTTCTTCCATCTGCACTCCCCAAAGTGTTTCACAACATCAGGACTACCTCAAATCTGCCATTCCATCCGCAATACCCCACAGTGTGCTAACCCATCGCAGCGACTCCATAGTGTGTAATTCCTTCACTATTTCACCAGTTTTTCATCGGATCAGAACTACCGCAGAGCGTGTCAGTCCATCAGTATTACCGCGTCACTCCAACAGAAAGTGCTATTACATCCGTGCTACCCCGCAGTGTGTCATTCCATCAATACACCTCCACAGTACGTCATTACACCAGTACTATTCCAAAGTGTTACACTCCATTAGTACAACACTGGAGCGTGTCACTCCATCAGTACTACCCTACAATATGTTATTCCATCAGTACTACACCACAGTGATGCACTCCATCAGTACTGCCTTAAGCTTGTTATTCCATTTTGTACAACCACACGGACTCATTCAATTAGTATTACCCATCAGTGTAACTCTCCATCTGTACTGCCCCACCGTCAGTCCTTACCATTCCACAATGTGCAACCCGACAGTACCACCAAAGATTGGGTCAATACTTCGGTATTAGCCCACTGTGTGCCATTCTGTCCACACTACCCCCAGTGTGTCATTCAATCAGCACTACACCGAAGTATCTCACTCCGTCAGTACAACCGCGCAGTGTGTCAGTCCATCAGTAATACGCACCGTGTGTCACTCCATCAGTACTGCTCCACAGCGTGTCACTCCATCTGTTTTACCCCACGGGATGTAGTTGCACACTGAAGTAGTACTGACGGAGTGACAAACTGCGTGGTAGTACTGATGCAATGACCTCACAATTTGTCACTAAATCAGTGCTATTCCACTGTGTGTCACTCCGTCAGTTAGTCATAACAACAGTACTACACATTGTGCCACGCCATGAGTATTACCCGCAGTGTGTCACTACATCAGTAGAGCCCCACGATGTATCATTCCATCAGAACAACGGCAAAGTGTGTCACTTCATCACTACTACTGCAAATTGTGTCACTCCATCTGTACTAAACCACAGTATGTTAATCCACCCGTACTGCATCAACTGGGGTCACTCCATCAGTACTACAGCGCATTGTGTCACTCCATCAGTACTACCCCACATTGTGTCACTCCATCAGTACTACCCCACATTGTGTCACTCCATCAGTACTACAGCGCATTGTGTCACTCCATCAGTACTACCCCACATTGTGACACTCCATCAGTACTACCCCACAGTGTGTCACTCCATCAGTACTACCCCACATTGTGTCACTCCATCAGTGCTACAGCGCATTGTGTCACTCCATCAGTACTACCCCACATTGTGTCACTCCATCAGTACTACCCCACAGAGTGTCACTACATCAGTACTACTGCGCAGTGTGTGACTTCACCAATACAACTTCAAAGTGTGTCACTCCATCTGTACCAACCCAGTGTGATAATCCACCATTACTACCATACATTTTGTCACTCCATCAGTTCCACTGCACAGTGCGTCACTCCATCAGTAATGCCCCACAGCGTGTCACGTCGTCACTAAAACCCACAGTATGCCATTACATCATTACAAACACACATGTTCACACCCTCAAACACAGTCAAACACGCACACACACATAGCCGCGCACGAAGACACACACAATCTCTCAAATGCAATCACAAACAATCAAATATACTCTCACACATTCTCACATACAATCACACGTACACATGCACTCACACTAACAGATATTCACACGCACTAGCACGAAGAGACACGCACTCATTCGCACACACTTACACACGAACACATTCTCTGACAACACCATCATATACTCTCCCACACGCACACACGCACACACACACACACACACACACACACACACACTATCAAAGAATTACATGTTCAAACACTCTGACAAACTCACATCCCACATATTCTCTCACATTCTCACAAACAGCCACACACACGCACAGACGCAAACACTGTCCTTCACAAACCCACATGCAATCTCCCACTCAGAGACACAGATACATTCAATCGCACTTCCATCCACACTTACTGATGCTCACACACTCACACGCACACTCACGCACTAGCACAGACACACACACACACACAAATATTGGCACTCTTACAAACTCTACCGCTCTCTCACACTCAGACCCGCATGCACACGTGGACATTTTGGGATTGAGTGTATCCTTGGATGTTCGCGTCGAGCAGCGCAGCGCAGCGTGGCCGGGAGTGTTCCCGGTGAGCGGGGCCAAGCCCTTCAGTCGGCCCGGTCGGCCCGGCTCGCCCACCGCGGATGGCGATGAGAACCGCGCCTCGGGAGCGAGGTGGGAGCCGCGAGGAACCGCAGAGTGCGAGGTGGACCGTCGGAGAGCGAGGAGCGCCGCCGAGAATGAAGGGGCGACCCGCGGTGCGGCGGCAGGCAGGAGAGAGAACTATCCGGCCAACGTTTGTAACTTTGACCGCGTCAAAATGTGGCGACACCTTTGTACCGCCTAGGTGAGGTCTTCTACATGATGTTACCGGGTTGTCTGCAAAACTAAGCATTTCACTCTACCTGGGTCCGTGATAATAAGGTATCACTGAATCATTGAAATTCCTGCAACCGCATACACTAACGCATACGCACACACACCGACTCATGTGCACAATCTCACACATTCACACTCGCATACACGTGCTAGCACACTCTTGCACGGACTCGCACACTCACACTGTCACACACAATCAATATCCAATGCGAGTCAGGCTACACCTCTGGAGAAATCTAGTTGAGTATGTCAGTTCAGTGCAGTTTATTGTCACGTGTACCGAGGTACCGTGAAAAGACTGTTGTGTGCTACCCAGTCAGTGGAAACAAAATACTTCATTACAGTCGAGCCATTTACAGAGTATGGATACATGATAAGGGGATAACGTCCAGTGCGAGGTAAAGCCTGCAAAATCCGATCGAGGATAGTCCGAGGATCAACAAAGGTAGATAGTAGTTCAGCACTGCTTTCTGGTTGTGGTGGGATGATTCCGTTGAGTGATAACAGCTGGGAAGACGCTGTCCCTGAAACTGGAGGTGTGCATTTTCACACTTCTGTGCATTTTACCTGATGGGACAGAGGAGAAGCAGGAGTGGCAATGGTGCGACTCGTCCTTGATTATGCTGCTGGCCTTGCCGAGGCAGCGTGGTTTATAAATTGAGTCAATATATGGGAGGTTGCTTTGTGTGATGGTCTGGACAATTCGCAGCAATTTCTGGCGTTCTTGTATGGAGCTGTTCCTAAACCAAGCTGTGATGCATCTTGATAAAATACTTTCTATGGTGCATCTGTCGAAGTTGGTGAGAGTTGTAGAGGGCACGCCGAACTGGCTAAGCCTGCCAAGGACATGGATGGGTGAAGTTCGGTTCGAGACCCTTCTTCAGACTGATTGTGGTGGGAAGCTGGAGAAGGCTGGAACAGCAGGACAAAGCGAGTTGAATGATGAGTGGGTGAATACCGTTTTCATAGTTAGGTGGTTGAGACCAGAGGTTAAAAGATAAAAGTTGCGAGATAAGGATTGAGCAGGTTGGAATTATAAAGAGAGAGGAGGGAATATTGGTTGAAGATGGAGGTGGAGGGGATTAACAAGTGCGAGTCCGCGTGAAGGAAGCGATAGAGCGAGGGAAAAGCGTGAAGTTGCACGTTGGTTACCTGGCATTTGCTAATGTTCATACCATTAGGTTGCAAGGTTCCCAAGCGGACAATGAAGCGGCGTTCTTTCTGTTTTAATGTAACCTCTCTGGCGCTGGTGGAGGCCCAGGACAGAAAGGTCAGTGTCCGAGGGGGAGTTACAATGGCTTGCAACGGGGAGATACGGCAAGCCTTAGCAGAACGAGGGTGAGTGTTCGACAAAACGGTCGCCGAGTCTCCATTTCACCACGCCGATGTAAAGGAGGCCATATCTGGAACACCACATGCAGTAGATGAGATTAGAGGAGGTGCAGGTGAACATCTGTCTCACCTGGAAGGGCTTCTCGAGCGTGAGGGAGGGGGTTTAGGGACAGCTGTTACATCCCATGGTGGCTAACCGTTTCAACTGCACTTGTCAAGAAAGGCTTTGGAAAGAGAAGTGATGGTAAGTGATGGAGAGGTGAGGAAATGGATAGAGAAATAGGTCGTACAAAGATAAAAGGGAGAGATAGGGGAGAAGACGAATGAAGAGGTGGAGGGAGAGTGAACGATCAAAGGGAGAGTGGGAAAAATGAGGAGAGAGGGGAGTTCAGAGCAAGTGGGTTGGCAAAAGGGGGAGAGGGAAGCATTAGAGAGATACAGGGAGAAGGAGGGAGAGATGCAGTAAGAGTGGGAGTGGAGAGAGGTTGGCAGAAAGCGGTCGGCACAGAGAGGGAGAATAGAGAGTGTAGGGGCGAGAATAATAGTTCAGAGAGAGAATAGAAAGATGGAGAGAGAGAGAGAAAGAGAGGAGGGAGAGATGTTGCATCATTCGCCTTGTGTTCTACTTTTAAGACAATTCTGAGACGGCAATGGTTCTGTTCACTGAGTGTCGTGAGTCTTTGGGTCGTTCCTCCTCAGAGGTGATGAAGGTAGAGAATGTTGTTGTCCCAAGGCAAAGCCAGATCCATTCCAGGCAAGCAAGGACTAAATGCTTACTAGGGGTCGCCGGGAGTGTGGGGTTGAGGTTACAATCAGTTAAGCCGCGATCACATTGAGTGTTAAAACAGAGTGGACGGACCATTTTATTCTGATGTGATCTGTTGAACTAATTCATCACGCTGACAAAGGCTGTCTAGTCCACCTTTAAACTGGGCACCAGAAGCATTGAGACGGTCCCTTAAATTTGGGATTGCCTTGCTGAGTGAAGGAAATCAGATAAACAACACGAGGTGGAGAGTTGGACCAGATGGAGTTTGAACCAATATCCCCTTTGCTGGAAAAATGCCGCTCCCAATTTCCATCCCCCAGTATCGCCACAATTCCCAGTCTTTGGAGTTTCTCAATCAATTCCCTGAATAAATCACGACCTGTCTCAGCAGGGATTTCACTTGGCTGATGTCATCTGTTTGCGAATCATTTCAAAAGCCCTATTTTTAATTCTGTTGAAACTTCACTGTCCCGGTGGAGACGGAAAATGGTATAAAATCTCCGGGAATGTTCTGCCCCGGCATTTCATTCCGAGAGATTACCGGTAGCTCACGGGGATACTTCGCTGGGCAGAGAACATGCACAGTGAGAAGCTCAATGAATATTACGCCGTGCAGAAAATCTTGTACGTGCTCATTGCTGCCGTTGGAGTCCCTGGTAAGTGAACAGAACAATTCAAGATTTATAACTCCGTCCGTTAACCGGTGTTGACCTGATTCTGATCGTGTTAACAAATTCCCAACGGATGATGGTTGTGTAAGAATGTGTAGATTATATCAATCCACTCAGTGAAATATCTTTGAATTAACGCTGTGATTTTTCTCATTTTCAGGCAGCCGAAACTAACCCTCTCTTTCTCCCACTGCCGGGACCCACTAGAATGTTGTTCTTGCCTTCAGTGGGACCTTGCCCAGAGTTGTCCCAGTGCTCGGGACAGGCAGCTCTCCGGGACGGTGTGACTGGGAAGGGGTTTACATTGTGAAGTTCACTGTGTCTGAGTTATTGATCAGAGTGAACACCCGCTCCTGTGGACACGTCTCGCTGTGGAGTCTGTCACAGTCGGATTCCACCGCCTGTTGGTCAATAATTGGATCGATCTCCTGAACCAGTGGCCGCGGATCTACCGGCGTGTGTTGTTACCGAACTGAGGAATGAATCCATTAACGGAGCCGCTCTGCTGCCGGACCCTAAGTTGTCCCTGCCTTCCCTCTGGAACCCTTCTCGTCCCCATCAGATGCCGAGTTCCCAGAGCCCTGGTTAAACGCGGCCGGTCACGGTTAAGTCTGTGAAACCGGCCCCATCAGAGACTGTGAGCGGGGTTAACTGTAGACAGGACCATTCCGCCTATTGTAGCGGGCGGCTGCTCGTTCCCTCCCCGCCCTTTACCCCGCCCGTCGCCTTATCTCCTCTCCCCTGAAGCAGGCAGGTCGGGCACAGTCGGAGCCGGGTCTGACATTGTTAAACCTGCAGCCGCGCACCGACTCCAACACTCCTGATCTCCAGCTGAAAGTGGAGCCGGTGTTCAGCCCCGGAGACCGTGTTCAGTAATGCCCAGTGTCCGCTCCCCTTCTCTTTCCGCAGTGAATTTAGTGGCGATTGTGATCCTGTCCCGGGGAAAGTGCGGCCTCTCCACCTGCACCACTCGCTACCTGGTGGCCATGG